>NW_026900031.1:0-131673 GCF_033153095.1 Gastrolobium bilobum
TCCGTCCTCTGGGTCATGTTGCTGCATCTTATAGGGTCTATCTAGTGGAAAAGGAAAGTTTCGTTCTGAGATAGTGATTATCAACATCAATGGTAATTGCTTAGAGCAGGAGAAAATTTAATTAGTATTTAAAATCATAGAAGTAAATATGAGGAAAGGAAAAACAACGGAATATTTAAATAAAAGGTAATATATTTCTCCTATTACATGAAAAGAATATTCTCCCGTAACAAGCATAAAATTCAAGTGAGACCTAGAGAAAAAATACAAATAACACTAACCTATATTGAAAGTCTTAAAACGAGAAAATAATCACCATGGAGAGTAAGTGGTTAACAATAGGGAGTGTAATCACCACCTTGAAGAGCATAATGAAATTTGTGATATAAGAAAACAAAAATCATTATCTCAATTTTTTTATAAAATCACTTTTTACAAACATAATTATCGTCAATAACAATTTTTAGAAAAGAAATTGGTTATGAAGAAATATTGAAGATAATCCATCTACCAAAAAAAAAAAGAAATAATGAAGATAATTACATACACTTTTAAAGAATTTAAAACTATAAATTCTTAACATAATTGGGAAATGAAAATAGACAACGGTTATACAAATAGATGTGACAAATCTCGCTCAAAAAAGCGCAACCCATACATGAAACACATCTAAAAAAGACGTAATCAGTCTCATAATATAATATGAATGTGTATATGTAATTATATTTTCAAGTAATCTTAAAAAATATTTTTAATTCTCGTAAAGTAATATTAAATTTACTAAAATTAAAAAATTTAAAAAATTTAGTACGAACAAGATTAGAACAAAATACTTTAATATAAGCATACTAATAAATTTTTAAAATATAACAATATAAATATCTGGGACATGACTTTAATGAAGAGGAAGGTTAAATTTTTGGGAAAGGACAACTATTCATTCCGAAATAGGACAACTATTCATTCCTAAAAGAGAAGCGGAAAACTTTTTTGAAAAAAAGAGGAAGGTTAACATTTTTGGTTAAATGTGAGGAATATTTCAAAAAAGGAAAAATTAAAACAATTTCAAAAATTTCTTGTAAAAATCTAATCCAATAAGAAAAAAATATATTGAATAAGAAATTTATTTAATTAAATGTAAATATTTTTTACATTTTAAGTATTCAATATTATTTTATTTTGTTTTATCACAACTTTAAACAACTAAGATTATAAAATGAAGTAAGTTATAAATATTAACCAATTTTGCTAAGAACATTATAAGGTTTATGATTTCATTTATGATTTAATTTTTTATAAGGTTTTCGACAGAATTTATTTTTTGTCAAAAAATTTCAACGGAAAATGAATTCCGTTGAAGACTTCATAAATATTATTTTTTTTATAATGGTTTCGACGAATTTATTTTTTGTCGAAAATTTCATAAATATAATTTTTTTTATTTAATTTTTTTAAGGTTTTGACGGAATTTATTTTCGATCGAATATTTTCGACGAACATGAATTTCATTGAAAATTTCATAAATATAATTTTTTTGATTTATTTTTTTATAACATTTTCGACACAATTTGTTTTCCCTCGAAATTTTTTGT
The DNA here is from genome assembly GCF_033153095.1 of Gastrolobium bilobum. Taxonomy (NCBI): domain Eukaryota; kingdom Viridiplantae; phylum Streptophyta; class Magnoliopsida; order Fabales; family Fabaceae; genus Gastrolobium; species Gastrolobium bilobum. Next base: position 1,593 of record NW_026900031.1, read on the forward strand.
ACGAAACAAAATTTTCTTCGAAAATTTTATAAACATGATTTTTATTTATTTTTTATAATAATTTTGTCCGGAATTATTTTTTCGTCTAAAATTAAGACTTTTCTAGTAGCGTCCATGTGTGTTAAGCACATATCATGATTAATAATCTTTTAATTATACATATAATTATTTAACATGTGTCGGGTGAAAAAACTATCTTGCGCATGTGATATGTACAGGTCCAAAATAACCTATAATCATAATTACTTCTTTTTAAAAAATAAATTATTTCTTAGCTTACAATTTCTAATCTAAGAAGTCACATTTTAAATTATGTTTTCCATATTAGTTTAGAAAACAAAATGAATCAATTAGCATTTACTTTTGTTTTAATTAATTAATAATTAAATTACCATTTAAATAAATAAGCAGCTTTAGTACAAAATCCATTTTTTAGGCTATTTATTTTCTTTTTATGGTTTTTTTATCCAAGTGTTTAATTATTGTCATTTTATCTCATACATGTACGAGTCTCTTTTCATATATATATATATATATATATATATATATATATATATATATATATATATATATATATATATATATATAGTTTATCATTTTTGAAGCTGCTTGAGATAATTTTATCTCCGGCTACTAAATTATAACCGTACAGATATGGATCAATGGTGATAAAGAAAGAGAGAGAAAAAGAAAATCATAACCATTAAAATGGGAATCAATTAATATAAGGAAATAAATAAACAAAACGACGTAGTTTTGGGATGAATGGAGATAAATATATCTCAAAATTGCTTAAGAAATATTTTTATCATATTATATATATATATATATATATATATATATATAGGTAAACATTTCTACAGCCACTTTAGATAAGATTATTTACAGCTACCCCAAAAACTACGTTGTTTTGATTAATAAATGAGCCAGCTACCAGTGCTACTCAAGAGTAGGCTGTTCATCAGTAGCAATCCCTCCTGGTCCTAGACGAAGAGGAGGATGACAGCCCATTCGCGGACCGTGTCATGGTTTATTATAGGATGGAAGTAAAGATCAATACAAGAACCTATCAGCCTTCAAGACGACCATGTTCCAAATTGGAGCCTAATACTCATTCAATGCCAGAGTCTTTAGGGATCTCTCCCAAAAGTTCCTCTCATTTCATTGGTTCATCACTGACATAAATTTGTTTGGGAGTTTGGAGGGGAAGGGAATCCAAGGGAGAGGGAAGAGAAGGAAATTGAAGAGTATTCTCTACCCTTGTTTGGGAGTTAAAAAAATGATAATAGAGAAATATGGAGGGTTAATCATCTTTTTACCACAAAAATTTTGAGGGAAATATTTCATTGAAAACTTTCAACGGAATTTAGATTCTATAAAGAATTTGAACGGATTATTTTTCCCTTAAAATTTTTTTCATCAAAATTTTAACGAAAATATTTTCCGTCAAAATTTTTTGACCGAAATATGTTCGTTCCATTGTAAAATTTTTTGGAAATATTTTTTATCTAAATTTTTGATGAAAATGTGTTTCGTCAAAAATTTCAATAGATATTTTTTTTTTCAAAATGTTTGATGAAAATATTTTCGTCAAAAATTTTCGATGGAATTTAGATTCTGTAAAGAATTTTTAAGAAATTTTTTTACAGAAATGCTTTTCGTCAAAAAAATGTATGGATATATTTTCGTCAAAAATTTTCAATAGAAATGTGTTTCGTTGAAAATATTGATGGAAATATTTTTCATCAAAAATTTCGATAAATATGTTTTTTGTGAAATATTTTGAGGAATTGTTTTTACGAAATTTAGATTCCATAAATAATTAGTCAAAATTCCTTACAGAAATGTTTTTCGTCACAAATTTTTATGGATATATTTGGTCAAAACATTTTGCTGGAAATGTGCTCCGTTGAAAATTTTGATGGAAATTTTTTCCGTCAAATTTTTTTTCGACAAAACTTTTCGATGGAAATGTGTTTTGTCGGAATTTTTGACTAAAATACTTTTCGATAAAAAGTTTGACGAAAATATTTTCGTTAAAAGTTTTGACAAAATTTAGATTCTTTCAAGATTTTTTTCTGTAATTTTTTCCATGAAATAATTGATGGCAGTGATTATGACAAAATCTTGTTCCTTCTCTATTTTCATCTTTAGTTTAGACGGAAAAATTTTTGTCTCTATTTTCGACGTAATATGATTTTTGTCAAAAAAATTATAACTATTTTCGATGAAATATTTTCCGTCGATAAATTATGTCGGTATTTGAGACTTTTCAAATGTAACATTTAAAAATGATTCACTTTTATGTTGTTTTCACATTTTAATGCTAAGGGTAGATAAGTAATTTTTAATATTTTCCTCCTGAAAACCTTCAAATTGGGGGAACTTTAATTTTACGAGTAAGAAGGGTTTTGGAGGATTTTAATATAATCTCCAATTCCCTTCTTCCATTTTTTTAAACTCACAAATAAGGAAGAGATTAATAAAACTCTCTCGTTTCCTTCTTTCTTTTTCCTCCTAAAACTAACTTTTGGGACATTATCTATTAGGACCTGTGTCAAAAGTTCCTCGAAAGCTTTACTACTAGCAGAATTCACCTAAAGTCGCCGCAAACCCTGTTCATTGTTCTTGCTTAGGAATATAAATACAGCTCATTTTTTTTTACGCAATTTACTTATTATCAAGTTATCAATCATGTTTTCATTAAAAAAAAATTATATTCATTCAGCATGCACTGGTTAAGCATTGAGATCAAATGCAGCAAAAGGACTATCGTCTCATTATTACTCAATCCACCTCACTATGCAAATTTTGCACTCGAAGAATTCAGTGCAAGAGTAAAGTGCCCTTCCTCGGCTGAGGAGATGGTCACTAGAATGCGTATAGACATCAAGTAAATGACAAAACAATACTCCAGTTAAACAACTCAGCAAAACAAATAAATATCACTATTTGTACTCTTCTTAAAAATCTTCACTCGCCCAAGAGCATTGAGCAAAATGTTGTGAACACGGCAAATATACACATTCAAGTAATAAAGTGAACGAGTAGAGTATCGTTCCCACGAGGACTAATTACAAGCAATACTTTCACCGTTTTTATCTAAGTTAGATTATTCAAAAGGTGATTTCACAAGTAACCAATATTTAATTAAAAATTAAATATAGATGATAGTAAAAGAAATTAATTATAAAGATGAACTTGAAATTATGAATAAAAATGCAGTTAGGTCTACTTCACCTCCGATCCCCCTTAATTGGTTTAATTACAATTGAAATAATATTCTATCTCAATTATTTCAAACAATTCATCATCTAAAAATTAATTCGTTAAATTCTAATGTCTTAGTTCTTTATCCTTTTAACCCAATCGAAATCCTAATGTCCTAAAAATCCTTTTTAGATTAAGCCTTAAGCGCGATGAATTGTAAAAGTTTGCAATTCCTACAAGCTTATGTCCAGATCATGCAAGAATTGGTATTCTACCCCTGTCTCGATCAAGATCCCAATATATCTATTGTAAATCCTAACTCTCTTTATCCCTATATAATTGCCTAGATTATACAAGAATTTAAGCATGCAAATCAAGGTAAACACAAACAATTTAAGACAATTTATTAATGAAAAAATCTAAACCAAAACAAAGATTCACATTGGATCCATATTCCTAACTATAAAAGAAACTTAGTCAGACATAGTTGGCTTAAACAAATTAAAGAAAGAAAAAGAAGTAGAAGAAGTCATGAAGAAGAAGAAGAAGAAGAAAAGAAATCAATGTTGCCAAATTCTTCAAGCTTCTCTCTGCAATCTTCAATCTCCAGCAAAAGCTCCTCTCTTTCTAAATGTGACAACCTCTTTCTGTTTCCAAGAGTTGCCTTTTTATAGTGATGAACCATATCTTTTAATTTCGCATAATATTTTCAATGAAATCTTCACTAGAATCTCCAATTATTTCTTTAATAAATCTTTAAAACCTTTCCTTGTATATTTAAAGGAAAACTTTCCTTAAAAATATTCAACGGAAGATTCAATAAGATCTTCAATGAATTATATGATTTAGAAATCCAAAGCAAATCCATTTAAGCTCTCCGATTTATCTCTTTTTTGAGCTGGAAATTACTGCAAAATATAAGAATTTTTATGAGAACATTAATGAGAATAAAATAACAATTTAATTACAATTCTCATATCTTTTAATTATCTTTTAAATCAATTTCATGCTCATATTAACCCTTAATACATAATAAATTGGAGACACATTAGAAAATCTCTTGGACTGTAATCTCGAAGGCACTCACCAACTTCTGATAGCTAACCAAGGACTCCTTCTCATTTTCTGGATTGGCAAGCTCAAGGTCGGTCAGACCCTTCTCCACCTTTTGAGCTCGCTTGATGGCTACCTTGAACACCTTGGAAGATTCAATTTCTTGCTTTTGTTTATGTTCTACCTTGGCTTGAAGTTGGCCCACCTTAACAACTTCTTCCTCCTTCTCTTTCTTCAGCTACTTGACCTTGAATATTGCAAAACTCATTTTCCATTCTTTTTAGTAAGGGAAGCAACCTTTACTAGCCTCATCAATATGTCCCAAGTATGAAAAAACTGGTAAGCTTAGGGATATACTTGAGCGTCTGGACCTCCATCCTATTAAATTCCACATCATTAATTGTGTATGCGACAAGCTTAAGGATAGCGTGAAGCTCATCAATAACCATGAACATCCAAAGTGAGTCTCAGGCAAGCTTCACAATGTTGGTATCATTGTCGAAGCCACTAATCGACTCACCCTAAACACATAATCTTGAAAGATTTGGAGAAGAAGACTTGTCCTGAATGGAGGCTAGCATGGTGAGCTCCATTTGCTCAATCTCATATATTTTTTTCAGGTATACTTCGATCAACTTGGTCTTTTGCATGTCACGAGAGGTCGAAGACAGCACGTCAGACCCTTTGCAAACCTCGAGGTTTTTCCATTTGTTTTCAATTTTTCCAAGACGAAAAGGTAATATAGGGTCCTTATCCTATCTGCAAAGAAGGAAATAAAATTTTAAAAGTGCAACAGAGAAGGGACAGAGTTCGATGGAAATGACCAAACATTCCTACCAATGGTTTTTCTGATATTATCCCCAACCCTGTTCAATATCTTGTTTACGAATTTTGCCAATCAATCCATGACAATGTAATCCTCCACCTGTTTAAGGAGGAAAGCGGCTGTTATACCATCCTCATCTGTTAACTTGGATTCAGAGATACAATATTTTCTCGATTTATAACAATAATTCGCTTTATTTGTATATAAGGGAAATTCGAGGGCACCATTTGTAATTCAAAAACCAAGGGTTGTTCTATTTCACAGTCGACACTTTAAAGTAAAGCGGCTTAAACATGTTAAAAATCCCCTTCCCTTTAACTCCATGAAGTGTCATTGTTGCGACTCGACAAGCGCACTGATCGTTAAGTAATAAAGTGTACCGAAGTATCATATCGTTCTCACGAGGATTGGTATTCAAGCACTAGTTCACTAATTGCGGTTTAGTTGGACAACCAAGATTGATATGAAGAGAATTGAATTTAAAAACAATCAATAACATATAATTTAAGAATTAAAAAGATGAATTGTTTAATTATCAAGAACGAGCGTAGTTAGGGTTTCGACTTCCCCCAATTTCCTATTTATGCTATGAATTAAATAGTCGAGACTGCTTTTAAAATAATGACAATCAATTCTTTCTAAATTAATTAAGGTTCAATTTCTTGTTATCCTAATTCTATGTGATCTTGAAAGAATCCTAGTTCTCCGGTTGTTCCTCAAGAAAACATGCATTAAGATCAAGAATTCAAAGATTGCAAAATTACCCTTTGTCTATTCCTAGATCACAAAGATTATGAGGAATTTATCAAATCAGGGTTCATGCACCAACATCCTTATTATCATACAATTCCCCTAAATCATTCTACAAGGAACATACTCATAGAAAGTATTAAAAATAGACAATTTAGAGACAATTTAATTCATAACATAAAAATTCAATTGGGTTTCATCTTCCACTAACTACATAAAAACTAAGCCTAGCATGACAAAATTAAAAACAATAGAAAAGAAAATAATTCCCCAAGACTCTATTGATGTGATGCTGTCTTGAATCTTCAATGCTCTAATGCTCCACAATAGGATTCTCCACCCTTTTTATTTCGAGAATGAGAATTGTGTTTAATAAAACAACAAAAAATATAATAAAAAATTATTCCTATTAAGCATAACAAAATTTGAGATCATCACATTCCTTTCATATGTGTGGCGGTGGTGGTGGCGTGATGGTGGTGGTGGCAGTGGCATGGTGATGGTAGTGGTGGTGGAGGTGGTGGTGGTGACGTCGGTGGCTGCAGCGATGATGGTGGTAATGGTGGTGGCTGCGATAGTGGTAATGGCATGGTGGTGGTTATGATAGCAGTGGTTGCGACGATGGTGGTGACGGTTGGTGATAGTGGTGGTGGTGGTAATGGTATGGTGGTGGCAGTGATGGCAGTTGCTGCGATGGTGGTGGTGGTGGTTGGTGACGGTGGTGGTAGTAATGGCAGTGGCCGCGGCGATGGTGGTGGCAATGGTGGCGATGGTTGTGGCATGGTGGCGGTGGAGGTGGCATGGTGGTTGTGACAGTGGTGACCGTGGCGATGGTAGTGGTGGTTGGTGATGGTGGTTGGTGATAGTGGTTGTAGTGGTGGTTGGTGACGGTGGCGATGGTGGTGGCATCGTGGTGGTGGCATTGTGATGGTAGTGGTGGTAGCGGTGGCATGGTGATGATAATGGAGGTGGTTGTGACAATAGTGGTTGGGGCGATGATAGTGGTGGTTGGTGATGGTGACGGTGGTGATAGTGGTGGCGATGGTAGTGGCATCATGGTGGTGGTGGTGGCAAGGTGATGGTAGTGGTGGTAGCGGTAGCATGGTGATGATAATAGTGGTGATGGTGGTTACAACGGTGGCTACAATAATGGCAATGGTGGTTGGTTACAATGAAGGTAGAGGTGGTGGCGGTGGGTCGTGGTGGTGACGATTGCAGTGGTGGTACGACGACGGCGGCGACGATGGTGGTGGTGAAGAGTGATTGAGAGAGACAAGTGTTTCTCATTTTATTCTCGGAAACAAAAAAAACAGAAATTTTTTTATCCTTTTTTTTGTTTCTTAGCACAAAAATTAAATCGGTTCATCCCGGGAGCATAAATTAAAAAAAAAAATTCTCGGAAGGTTGTTATGCACACCCTTAACTTCAGAGTTGAACTAAAAAAAACTAATATGCCAAGATGGGCTCGACTCTTAACTCAATTGGGTTGGACACATTTCCAACCCACAATTCACTTGACATAACAACTGAAGGCCCTAACAACAAAAGGCTTGTGTAGAAACAAAACGAGTAAGAACTCGACCACACTATAATGGCAAGCCATTGCGTTTGTATGCTCTCTTCCTTAGAAACTACGTGCAGAGAAGCATAGCCGCCACTTTGATGAGATGATGCCTCCACTTGATCTCCTCCATAGATGATCCCCACAAGGCTAGGATGTGAATCAGCGCGGCCACATCTTTTTTGAAGGAATACTTTTGACACAACTGTGTTTGGCGCCTTGAGCACCACCAAGGCTCCATCGTTGGGAAGATCTTGCACGGTCATTGCCATCATTTAGGGCCCTCAAAGAGGACTGAAGCGCCTCATGAGGTGATTTCTGTCTATCAAAGAACCAATATTTTACACTAGAAAACAAACTCTCCACCCACTCCTCATCAATGTTACTACTATCACCGTCACCTAATGTGATAGCGCAACGCTCAAAACCTCCCATTTTGTGGAGGAATAACAAATGAAAAAGGGAAAATGAGAGTTTAGAAGGGGTACCTAGTGTATGGAAGTGATTTTACTCCAAATGGGTAGCAGCAACAACTCCACTCATAATAATAACAAGAGACAAACCTAGAAACCTTGAACAAGGGAGTAGAAGACTTTAGAAGGAAATATCAAAGGAAACTCTCAAAGAAGTGTTAATATCTTTTAGATTTGAGAAGAAAATGGTTACATGAAAAGAGCAAACGAGACAAAAATAAACAAATAATACGAAGTTAAAAAGTGTGAATTTGAAAGGGCTAAAGTTGGGGCATACACATATTTCCATATGGAACAACATGTGACGGGTGAAACGCCGTTACAGCCAATTATGAGGCCTGCAATGCAGAGACTACCTATATCTGTATCGTATGTTTGACTAATGAGGAAACCTTACATGTAAAGACATAACCATCAAGATGAACCTGGAAAAAACCAGCAGTTAACTAAGATGCTGAGCTCCAAGAAGGCAAAATAAATCAATGGTCTACTGAGAGGCTGAGTTTTATGGTGTACTAGTACTAATCAGCTAATAAACCGACCTTCAGAAACAAGACAACATAGACGACCTCAAAAAAGAGCCAGGCAATAGATAATTAACCTAAATTCGTTAAGAGATTGAACTTGTCTATGGGCGTTGAGCTCATCCAACCACAATTTAACATTCCTTCTGCGTTCGGTTAGTTAACATACATATGGTATAATAACATGTCATAAAACTGTGATTTAAGCGGAACACATAACATAAGTATTACCTTTAAATAATGTAAAAAGGTTGATAAACTTTTTCTTTTTATCCTAATATTATTTTCTTAAGTTATCTTAATGTCTTAACGTATTTACTATCATTCCTCGCATTGCCACGTGAAAATTCCTAATTCCAATTATTGTATTCTGTACAGTCCCATACCTGAACAGACTTCTTGAATAGTCTACCTATTCTATTCTATCTATATCTATACCTGACAGATATATTCCATCCAAATATGATCACGTGGACAATTTTGAACAGCAACCTACGGACAACATAACGACTGTAATCTGGAAAAATCCAAATTCCTGTAATATAGAAAATCCAAACAAAACATAAATCTACATTATCAGACTTAGAATTCAACAAGGAATTCTCACAGAATCTGGCTTAGTGCTAGTCCTGAACACAACTATTCATGTTAATTTTAAACTTACAGTAAATCAATACCAATATCTGAAATACCTTGTATACTGAACTATGGCTCTGCACTAATACACACATACATACTGAAATTCATAAACACATGTACGAATATAAAAAACAAAAGCCACATATGCCTCTCAAAATAGATAATAGCTATCAATATGCATGCTCACTACTCATGCCTCAAAAAAACATACACAAGATCCATATATAAATAAACATCAACTCCAGCTCCATCACTAGCAACTCTACACATGCCTCTTTCCCTCAAATGACTGTCAGCAATTGCTAGAGTACCTGAAGTATACTGTAACACCCTGTCTGCAGCCAGTGAGTTAACCTATATATGGTACACTAGCACCTTACAATTTATGAATTATGCGGAAGTCTTAACATCGTATTTAATTAAGTTATGACAAAACTACGAATAAACTTTTTTCTACAGACCTATTAAAGTTCTGATTTACATTCAATTAATGAATTAACACATTTCCTATTATTCCCCGCATTGCCACATACAAAACTTAATTCCAAATGTTATAATCTACACAATCCCATACCTGTACAAATTTCTTGAACGATCTACCTACGTCTATTCTACTCATATCTGTACTGAACAGATATATTCCATTCAAATATAATCATAGAGACCATTTTGAACAGAAAATCTGTGGACAACATAACGGCTGTAATTCGGATAAATCCAAATTCCTGTAATACAGAAAATCTACACAAAACATAATTAAACCTGCAAATCTTAAATTGCAACAGATACAAAAACATACTGAAATACCTCGTACAGAACTATGGCTTTAAGCCAATAGACAACATACATACTGAAATTCATAACTCCATGACAAATAATTAACATCAAGACTAGACATGCCTTTAAAAAGATAATAGCTGACAGATTAAAATATACACATATGCCTCAAAAAGTATATACATATACACACAGATTAAAATACAAAATCCAGCTCCAGCACTAGCCACTCTGCACAGTCCTCTTGCCCTGAGATGACTGATCATCAACTGCTGGAATACCTGAAATATATCTCCACAACACGGGTGAGAAATAAATCTCGTAAACTCAAGGTTTATGGAGAAGTCTCCATCCATGAGTTCACTTTCCTGCATGAAAGGTCAGATACATAGCATAGCATACATCATATAATCACGGAATCATATCAAACTACTCGTCTGAACAGATAGCTCCAGGAATTAAATCTCAAGAGCAACCAGAGCCTACCAGTCCAGGTGCACTCATGGTCTATTTGAATATGTTCATTGTACAAGAACCCACATACCACATCTCATATCACATCAAATCATGTTATAATCTATAAGAATGCAACTACACTTTATATCTTACTATCACAAAATACAAACATACAGATATACCTCCAAGATAATAAAATCCTGGTAGAACAATTAAAGAGGAAGAATCCTCCTAAATTAAGAGCTTACCTTTGTAGCTCCTAGCAAGCTTACTTGTACAACAAGTAATCAAATCAAATCCTCCAAACACTGATCAAGAATCACTGTATCCCTTGATTCATATCTGTATCAAAATATACATCAGACTTGACATACACACAACAAATGATAACACAAGATTCATATCTTGTGCATACACATTACACTCTTTACCAATTCACTCTTAACAATTCATGCACATGCCACAGGTCAACCTATCTTTAAACTTGATATTTAGTTGAACCTACATTCATACAGTAACAATTAGAGACTTGATCATTCAAACTTATTTGCACACTCTTTATTTAAGTCTTTATGGTTTAATTACTAATTAACTTCAATCACAACCATATAAAACCAATATGGCTAAATCCTTACACATCATACCCACACACATTCACACACATTTTCATGCTTCTCATTCATCATTCTTTACACCACTTTAATATTTAATCATGCATCAAAACATATACTTGAACTTAAGCTTTGAAATCATTGATTTTAAATCCTTTAAGTGTCAAATTACTTTCACAAGTTCAAACACTTAAACCAACCATTCACATACACTTTTTTTTGGTAATCCCATTCACATACACTTTATTATCCAACAAATACATATAACATCATTCAAAATAAATTAAACATCATGGATAACCATTTAACTTGAAATGGCTTAAACATACCCACTGTATTTTCATGACTTTTATGCATTCAAACTTTAATCCAATGACACCACACAATCATATACACATTGAATTTATGTTATAAACATCCAATTAATCATTTTGCACACAAACCCTAAATTAACTACACATGGCCGAATGGTTGTATAGTTAAAGACTTAGGATTTTCTTTGTATTTTATCATACAATTTCATTAACAAATCATCACACAACCTTAATTCAATCATCAATCATATATCAACACATCATAATCATACACTTAATATGCATATTCAAATTTACAACTTGAACATCAACACTTTGCATACATTTTTCTTAACATACAAATCATTAATTAAACTTTAAATCATCAATTAAACATCACACCACAACAATTAACATACAAACATAATCAAATCATATCAAACCCTAATTTACTATTCATGACTGAAATTTCAACGTTAGGGTTAGGTTTAATTCATGTAATTATTTAAGAATTCATGATATAGTCTTTGATTTACAAGACTAAACAATCAATATCCAACACAAAACCATTTCAAAATTCATCATAAACATACATAGAAATTCATGTTGAACACAAGAACACAAAGGTTCATAAATCATCATTAAATCAACAAAGTTGTTAGCAATTACCTTGTATAGCTTCCTTTAGGTAACCTTAAGCTTTTCCAAGATAAAAACCCAAACAAAGCTCATCCAAAAGACCAAAGTACAGCTGCCATATTCAACCTTTAAGTGGGATTATCTCACACAATATAAGGCTAGGAAGTGTGTGCTTTGAGGGCTTTTGCTCACAAGCTCACAAGGAATCTTTTTTATGTTGAAACTTTCTTGAAATAATGGCTAGAAATCAAAGTTCTCACAAGCTTTTCCTCCGTTGAAAGTCACAGCCAAACAAGAGGAAGAAAAAGATGAAGTGTCGTGGAAATGAAGACAAGAAAGAAAAGATAACAACTTTTAAAAGTTTTAAAGACTTAAAGATTAATTTTCTTTAACTTTTTATCCTTTTAACTTAGATATTTTTATCAAATTTTAACCAAACTTCTAAGACAAGTCTCCCACCTTTTGCATCAGATTTTTAGGTGTGGAAGACACCAAAGAAAGAGTGCAAACCGACTTGCACAAGTGGTGGGAGAAATAGCACACCATTTTTGACTTTTTCAAAGATAAAATAACTTAATTTCTATTGGTTTTCATTTTACACATCATCCACTTGAATTTTTTACCAACCAATCATACAATGATATAATTACACATCACATATAGCATAGAAAGCAAGACAATCATCTTTGACCAAAGATTAAGCCTAGGTGTCAAGTTTAAGCTTACTTTTTCAACTATTTGACTTTTAATTAATCAAACTTTAACCTATTTATTTAAATTATTTTACACATCAATTAATTAATTTAAACACATATATAAACCATAGAATTTATCTTAGAATTTAACTAGACTGTCAGAACTCAGTTCAGACCTAGTTTGCAAAATACCCTCGTTACACAATTTTCTGTATTTTGTCTCTAAACATAACTTATGTTCTTTTTAGGTTCTAATTGACTTGTTAGGCATGAATTATATCCTTACATCCCTTATTATGATAGTTTCATGATTCAACTGATAGAATTCCCTTAATAGACACGGAATTTACACATTGTCTCACGTAACTGTCAAATTTCAAACAGTTTAAGAATTAAGGTTGTTATATATACCCCTATAACGTGGGGTGAGAAATAAATCTCGTAAACTCAGGGTTTATGGGAAAGTCTCCACCCATGAGTTCACTTCTCGTATGAAAGGTTAGATACATAGTATAGCATACATCATACAAGCATCACTAAATCTCAGACCACCGGTCTGTACATATATCTCTGGGGACCTCTGTCTTTCTAGAGCAACCAGAGCCAACCGTTAATAGGAGTACTCATGGTTATATTTGATCTGTTCATTGGCCAAGAACCTATATATACTCATATATATATATATATATATATATATATATATATATATCAAATGACATCATATCATGTTATCACCTATATGAATGAAACTATACTATATATCCGACTATCATAAAATACAAACATACAGATATACCACCAAGACATGAAATTTTGGTAGAACAAACAAAGAGGAAGAATTCTCCTAAACGAAGAGCTTACCTCTTGTAGCTTCTATAGCAAGCTTATTTGCAGTACAAGATGTTAGTATGTAGGTGTCCTAGAGATAATCTGTTTCATCATATGAATACCTTGATTATTTGGTATTTTGTGATTTATATACTTGAGCATACACTATCTTTACCATATTTATATCTTGCCTATATTTATGGTTACTATGTGTTTAAAGATAAAGTCCCTAGGAATATAACAGGTGTTCATTCGAGGATCTATGATAAGGATCATGATCATGAGGACTCGAGGGCACTACCTGTCTATTGCCTGAATCTTGTTCCTAGTCTTGAATCACCAAGATAGGGCATTGATGATCTCAATAAGACTAGTAGGACATCATCTACTTGTATAGAGATACAATGTAGGGACCTCATGGAATGAAAGCAAGGTGATGTCTTAGCTTATGTCGTGGGTGGATCTATTAAAGAACATATGGCACTGAACTGACCCGCCGAGAGACTCCAGAAGAATTTCGAGTATCATTGGATTTGTAATGTCTCTCATCGTTTGGTTATGCAGATCATCCTAGAATTGCGGATGTCATCGAACACTATGTCTTGGGGTTATACTTTGACTGTACAACTCTATCCGCCTGAAAAAGGGGAGAATAATGTACTCTTGTGTATGACTCGAATACATAAGTATAGATGAACATGCCAAAAGGACTCATAATCCCCTACAAGGTATTAGTAGTTCACATGATCGGTAAGACTTAGATGATTTATATTAGACTCGGGAATCTGTCCACAGTAAGGGATCATGAAGAGTCATGGATCCGCCTTAGAGTTTATAGAAAAAGATTCCTAGTTCTGTGAAAAGTTATATGTAGTCAATCAAGAGAGATGATACTCTATCCTTGCTCTCGACTAAATACGAATGACGATGTGAGGGATGATGTTGGCATGGTATCCAAATCAGAAAGGTTGATCACTTCATCAACTCAATTAGTTTTGGGGCCACAGAGCATTGCTAGTGTCTTATGTGGACATTAGATAGATTCGTCCCGTTAAAGGAGTTTAATTGGTCCAAGTTTATTTATGTCAATGAATAATTGGGCCTAATGGATCACACACAAATATTGTTTTTGTTTGCTTATATCTAGCAAGTTTGGGCAAATAGTTGTTATTGAGCTTTTTCAATACTGTAGGTGTAATTGGGTTGGAGTTGGACTCCAAGCCCAATTATGTCATGTGCCCAATTTAGGCTTTTTACAAGGCCCATTAAGGGTGTAACACCCCGTGCTAACCCGGTTTGTTAACATGTCATCGTATTAAGCCATGCTTAATTAAAATTTGCGGAATATCTTTTTTGTTCAATTATGACGTCATTATCATTACCAAGTTGAATTATCTAATTCATTTTCAAAACATTGCCTGTATGTAAATTGCAAATAGACAGCTAATTGAAATACCTCATAAATAAATAAGTGAGTATCTAAGTCACGGATCTACAACACGTAGTCCGGACATAATCCTGATACAATTATACAACTTGAAACAACTAAAAAACATAAAGTCAAGTCAATGTGGCATGGACAACCACCATGCTCACCAAATAAGGCAACAACACCCAATAGCAGTCTCAAATCAAATAACATGACAGTAAAGATAAAGAAATGTCAGCATCCAGCAAAAGCATCATAATAGCATGCAATCAGCTAAGCTCCGGCCTCCTGCCGCTAGAGGTCTCAACCCCCGCATTACTTGAACCTGAAATGGTGCCCCAAACGTGGGGTGAGATCTCTATACAGAAATCTCAGTAAGACAAGGGGTCCTTAAGGATCTTCCACCCCAAGCTCACTTACATGTGGAATATAAGTTCTAAAAGTAGTAACTCTATATCAGTTCCAAAATCAGTGCAATGCAGCAGATATTCATGTCATGTGTGTTATAACTATTCTACTTATCAGAGAAGTGCAGGAATACGTCTATTATCCACACAGAACACGCCCATGTTGTACCCGCCCACAGGACTTCCCCATGGCTTCCCGTCTAGGCGAAACACCTCATACATATCATATAGCATTTGCACTTAACAGTTCAATAGCATTTCAGTAAAACAATACATGAAAACACATCATGCACATAACCATCCCCCATGGGACATGGTGGAACAAACAATGGCTAAACCGAGGACACGAAAGCTTACCTTGCAAGCTAGTTATCCAAGCCAAGTCCACACAAGCTCAAAGTCCACACACAGCAGAATCGCAATCTGTTTTGGACCA
Organism: Gastrolobium bilobum; assembly: GCF_033153095.1. Lineage (NCBI taxonomy): Eukaryota > Viridiplantae > Streptophyta > Magnoliopsida > Fabales > Fabaceae > Gastrolobium > Gastrolobium bilobum. Next base: position 17,200 of record NW_026900031.1, read on the forward strand.
GCAATCATATCAATATTCAAACATACAAGCATAAGACATAAAGATAACGTTTTTCCTTTATGTTTCATGTCTTTAGGCTTCTCACAAAGCCACAAGTCCTTAATCACTTGATTCTTACTTAGGTAAGTTATTACAAAAGTTCTCATTGACTAATCATGGGTCCACTCACCTAAAATAGCATTTTGTATGAACAGTACCGCTACTGTTCACGCAAACCCATAATATCCGAATATTTGTCGGGGTCATATTCGGATATTCATATCCGGATATCCATATTCGGATATCCACAGACCCCATATCCGGATATCAACATCTGCATATCATATCTGGATATTTTGCGACAGAATGCAGTTCTGCATTTCGCGAGATATCCTTCCCAAATGTGGTCCATTACACGAGTTCAGAAGCTTAGACATGCATTTCTAGGTGTGTTTAACCTTACCCAACCTTAAGTTATCAGCTTTATCTTATTACATGCATCAAGACTTCATTTTTAACTAAAGAAACTCAAGAACAAGGGTGATGATCATACCACAAGCTCTAAACAGAACAAGGAGGTGTTCTTAGAGCTCTCCCTTCAACCCCAAAGGTTCATACTTGCAAGTGTGCAAAAATGGCACACCAAGGAGGGTCATTTCTCTTCAAAGGTTGACACTTAGAGCTTCAACAACCAAGATAAAGGCTCCCAACACCCAAACAAGGAACTCATCCCTATAAAAAGACTTCACACAGCCACTATACTCAAAAAATATGCTCATTGCACACTCACAATGATCCCTTTCACTCACACAAGGTATTTAGTGAAGAGAAATGGAAGAAAAGAGGCCACAATGCTCACAAAAATGGAGGAGGAAGCAATGGAATAGTGTCACACTGGTCAGCCCCTCCAAGAAGGTCACGTAGCAGCTGATATGGCCTAGGGTTTTGGGCCAAGTTATGTATTTATAGTCGGTTTAAACTTAATCGCGTTGTATTAGCGCTAATTGCTACCTTAGCAATTTAATCCCAAACTTAGGATTGTGATCCTACTCATTTTTCTAAGATTTATCATATTTTTATTTTATTTTTCGCAGCACCCTTCCGGTATGCGCTTTTCCATAGCCAGTATCAGTTCTGGCACCAGTTCTAATTATTTTAACTTGAAACTTGTTTTACAAGTCCTATATATTATTCTAGTGACATATACACACTTTTTCTAATTTTCTGGGATACTTCATCGATACGCATTTGTACCGAGTAGCAGAACCGGTATCTGCACTTTTCGTCAGAAAAGCGACTTTCAACATTATTAATCACTTACCATAATTATTAGGGTCAATTATGGAATTATTTCCTAATTTCTCATAATTAATTAATTAACTTCCTTAATTAACGGTGCAGGTTCTTACAAAGGGCTTGGGCCATGAGTCCTAGTATGTTAAGGAGTTGGCTTGGCCAAAATGAGTTTTGGGTCAATTCAAAATTTGAATTTTGAATTTGAATTCAAATTTAAATTATGAAATAGGACAAGATTGAATTTGAACTTGAATTTAAATTTAAATTTTAAGTTTGAAATTCAAATTTGAATTTAAGTGGTTAGGTTGTTAAGAATAATTTTGAATTGTCCAAATCTATATCTAATAAAGATAGGATAGAGATTCTTCCAATAAATCCTTTATTTGAATTTTGAATTCAAATAAAATTGTTGAAGCAACAATCAAGGGATAAGATGATGGTGATAAGTGATTTGATGTGGGAATCTTTTAGATCCCATGATCAAATCCAAACTACATGGATATGATCTATTGGAGTTGAATTTCGAATTCAAGCTCCTCATTAATTGGATGAAAAATTCAAGATTATTTTAGAATCATGCTTGAATTTCGAATTTCATGAAGTGTCAAGTGTTGTCATTTGAATTCTGAATTCAAATGAGGAGATTCTTTCTCCAACTTTGTAACATCTCGAGCGCTGACGAGGGCGGGGAGTGATCGCCGGTGCAAAGAGGCATAGACAAGGAGTTTCTCCTGACAAGCTGCAAGCGGGGGGTTACATGCATGAATGAATCGAATCGACACCCGAAAGAGAGGGATTCCAAAGATTGTGCAGGTGTGAGACTGCACAGTTTGGGAGAGCTTATAAGAATTAATTGGTACTACCTATACTAACAAGATGCATTTTCTTTTCGGTAGCCCGAAACGGAAGAACTCCATAGTTAAGCGTGCTTGACTTGGAGCAATTCTAAGATGGGTGACCTGCTGGGAAGTTTTTCCAGGAAGTGTGCGAGTGAGAAAAAAACACACTGAAAAGTCTCGTGTTAGTATATGGAGATAATCATTGATTCTTGAAGCGGCCAGGCGTTACAAACTTCATGATAAAACAATATCTAAAAATTTACCAAATATTTATGAGATATGGGCTGAACTAGTATGATTCTATTAGGATTCTAAACCCTAATTAGGTCATAAGAAAGTGGCGTCGCTAGTGTAGTCATCTAATCAAGAAAATTTCGCAGCCCTATATGCACCCAGCCAAGAATCCCTAGTTCTTAGCCACCCACTATAACACCTCGCATTTCTAAATTATATATTAATATTTAAACATGGATTAAATGGAAGGATCAGTGAAAATCCTGAAAATCAGGTCAAAATACAAAGAAAGGGTAAAATGGTAATTAGCCAAACACACAACCCTAAGAAGGTAAAATTGAGTAGGAAGTCTCAAATGATAAAAATAACCCTAAAAATGGATTCAGAACGAAAAATTGAGTGGTTAAGCAAGTTTAAAAAAATTCAGTGAATAGTGTTTTTACCTGGTAAAAGTACCGCGGTACAGTTGCACCGTAAAACATGTCGATTGAGTTTTGAGCTCTAGGTTTTGAATAAAAGTTATAAATGATGTATAGGACTAGGAAATATGATTTCTGATGAAAATTGAAGGAAATTAGTAAGTTTGGGGAAGCGTGTCTACGACGCGCGTAACAGCTTAAAACTGCAATTTCTCCGAATGACCGAAAAACTCCGGATTCATCTGATCAAGGGTAATTAAATGAAAATGGGTAATGTTAAAAATTAGAGTTTCTAAATAGGTTATGAATTTACGGACGTTTAGTGGATTAAGCGGGAGTTTTAAATTACTTTGAAATCGCGTGATGTGGCGGTGGGACTCACCCCACTTAAAATCACTTAAGCCACATGTGCATTGCCACTATTCATCATCTCCCACACCCTCCCTTCTCCCAAACCTCGTGATCACCCCCTCCCCCACACCCATTTTCCTTGAAATTTCATTTCCCTCTAACTCACACAAAACTCAACCAAATCAAGCAAACTTTGACTTGAAATTTGTTGGAAATCACCTCCCAAACACATTGGTGGTGTAGTCTTGAGCCATGAAACCCACCATATTTTGAGAAACCCCCCCAATCCCCGCGGCTCTTTTGTGTGAGATTTATGTTCATGGAGTTGTTTGGAGCTCCAATGGTTTAGTATGTCTTGGAGGAGTCTTAGGCCTTGATATTGGGTAAGTTTCATAACATTTTATTGGTTGGATTTGTTGATTTAATTCATGAGCCCTAGAGGCATTTTGTGTGATTGATGTAATTAGAGAGCTCAAATAGAAAATATGTATTAGATAAATATGTCTTAGAATGATGTGCCGGAGCTATAAATGCAATAAAAATTATTGGTGAAAATTGTGATAACTTAGTTGAAATTTGGATGATGCCATGAACTTTATGATTTTGAATTGTGTTAGGATTGTGTAAGTGAGTTGTTGTATGGTTTTATGATGTAATAATGAGATTATATGAGGTGTGGAATAGTGGAATTGAATTGAATCACCTTTGGTATGAGGCTTGGGACAATTCGGCCTTAATGGGAAAAATAAGGATTTGATGTTGTTAAATTATATGGTTGATGTCTTGTGTATTGAACCTAGAGTGAATTAATTGGTAAAATGATGTTTGAATGATGTAGGATGCAAATTGGCACCTAAAATGGCATTGTAGTAGCCTTAGGATGCTTAAGAAAAATAAAAAGAAAATGAAAGAAAATATTTTGTGTTTTTGCACTATAATGGCCGAACCTCACTAATGCGGGGGGGAGGAAAAATTGACGTTTTGTGAAATTGATGGTTTACCGTGTTCTGACGATCCGTATATGGTCGTTATAGGTTGCCTTTCGTGGATTTGAACCCTGAACCGTGAGCTCGGTGGGTCCAGGACCAAAGGGGATTGTGGTGAGTATTTGAAACCATGCTTGAAGAGTTAATAACTTGCATGTGTTTGGATGAATGGAAATTAATTGGGAATGTCCTCTGTGGAGGCATTTATGTTGTGTACCTAGCTCGGGAAATATATTGCATTGGAGCTATGGAAGAGGATTATACAGGTAACCTTTTGGTACTGGGGTTTGATCCCCTTGTGTGTTCCACCATGCCCATTGAGGGTAATGGTAGGAAGTGTATGTAAATAATATAGGATAATATGTTCATGCATATTGTATGTGTGTTGGTACATAGGATGTACCGTGTCTCTGGCCAGTAGACTGTTTGCCTTTGGGCGTTACGGACTTCCACTGGATAGGTCTCCGTGAGGGAGTTCCAGTTAACCTGGGGTCGTGGTGTGTGATCCGGATAGGAGCACACTAGGAAGTCTCGGTGGATATGGATGGAGGGTGCCTTGGTTTGATGTTCTGGGAACACGCCTTGGTTTGAAACACGTAGGCTTATATGTCGATCCAATAGGCTGGACGTTGCATGGTTTTGGCATCGACCATTCTAGCTTCGTCGTATTTTATATCCCTATGCTCCCCTATTTCACTAAATCCCTTGCTTTATCCCGTTTTCAGATTTTATGTTGTATTATTTATATGCATCGAAGTGAGCCTTTGGGCGGAGTATTCTCTGAAACCTCTGGGTTACTGAGATATATTCGTATATATCACCCCGCTTTGGGGATTTTATTTCAAGAGGTAGCACTGGAGTTGGAGCAGCGGGCAAGAAGCCCATATGATGTTTTGGACGTAGGATTACCTATTTTGCATTTTGTTGGCCATTGTGCCTAGGCTAGACTTAGGTCATGAACAATGCATATGATTAGGAGATGATTATCATTTTATTCATGATGTATTTTGTCTTAGCTTAGTCTTGAATTACCATGTTTTTTGGAGTATTTATTATGTTTTACTTGGAGGTTATGGTTTGTAAATTGTATTATGTCATTTGGAGGATTTGTAATTTGTACATGAAGACTTGATGTAATATGGAAGTATGTAATATGATGAAAGGGCAATAGGCCTATTCTAGGATTGATTATGTTTTATGTTGCAAGAAGCATGAAAATGAATATCGTGATTGAAATTGATTAAATTGATAAAGTAAGCATGAATGATGTATAATGATTGAATTGGATATAAACTGTGTGGGTTGTAAGAGCACCAAGGCATTGCTGGTCCTTGTGTGCCACCCAATGATTATTAGGTACAATTTGAGGTCATAGAACACTTTTGCAAACTTGGGGATTATTGGAAAAACAAAGGAAGCTTGAGATGTCCTCTACATTTTGGTAAAACTTTGGATTTTTATGGGTTGGGCATCGGCCTGTAGAAGGCAGAGAACACGGACTGCCCATGTTGCCACTGCACATGTGGTAGTTATGGAGCGAGATTGGGAAAAATATTCCTGTTCATTTCTTAGTAAAATTAGGTGTATGATATGTCAAATTGAAGCTTGAGGTGTCTAGTTTGTTTTATAAAAAGTTGAGAGGAATTGGTTGAGTGTATTGTCCAGAATAATGGATTGAGTGAAGGCTGTTTGAAACTGTTTTGGGGTTGGCTGGCAGATTTGCTTGTCCAACTTCAAACGGCATTATCCGGAGCAAACGAGAACTTTATGACTCGTGTGATAGCTTCCTAGAAAGGTAATTAAATCTAGAATAACATACTAAAATATGGGAGGATTATTGAATACGGTTTGTCCGCAGAAAATTAAAGACCGAACCATGTTCGGATAGGAAGAAAACGTAAAAGTGAGATTTTAGCTATGGGAACCCCTTAGTGACTTAAGATAAGTAGTATATGATGTAAAAGTAGTTTAAATAATTATTCTGCAAAGAGTTTACAATTACGGTTACAACTTTTATTTATTACGCTTTTTATTGTTTTAAATGCTCGCGTAATAAACGGAAAAAGTTTACTCGCATTTTTATAAATGAATTGTTGTGATTGTAACTGCGCTTAATATCATAATTAATGTTTACAATACCGGTGTACAACGGGCTGTTACACCCACCATCATCTTCTTGCCTCCCATTGTTTCCCCTCACCTAACCTCAAGGCACCGTAATTGTCTTGAGAAAATTAACCCAAACACTTTATAGTCTCCACCTTGCATTCGCCTAGCAAGCTACCAAGGAGAATGAGGGATGAAGGAGAAGGAGTTCTCACAAGAAATCAAGAGGCAATCATGTGGATCAACGTTAGAGGACTTCATACACATTGAGGTCTTCAAGTAATTAAAGGTAATCCTAAACCCTATGTGTTTAACGAGTGGATCCTAAGGAACTCATGAGAACCGTAAACGAGTTATGAGTTCTGCAAAGATTGACAAAGATTGAATTTTTTTTTTGTTTTTCACCCTCATTAACATGTTGCTTGAACATCAAGCAACATGAATTTTATCTTTCACAGGGTATCAAAGCCTTGCTCGCTACCGTAAACTTGTGGGGTAGTTTTCATTCAATTTTCAAAAAGTGTTTTGAAACCTACATTTTTTCATGAATCTTGATTCTTAAAAATGATATCTTTATGAAAGTATAGTTCTTTTCATGCATAAAGATTCGATCTTTCATAGGAAAACCACCACCTTGTAGTGACAAGGGTGGCGGCCATGGGTTTTAGGGGAAGGGAGGTTGCGGCCAAACCCTAGTTAGAATAGATAAAGTTGCAACCTTGGTGGATAAGGCCACCAAACCCTAGCCATAACCTAAGGTAGGCATGGCATCCCCTATGCATGATAAAGTTTTAATCTTGATTCATGATTTTTTCTAAACATCAAAAGTTGATATTTTTTCTTAAAGGTGATTCAATGATTGTTTAGGATTTTCAAATTGTTTACGTGTAAAAGAAGGGCTAAAGGATTTTCAAATATAAGGTGTGCCCATATATTGAATTTAATTGTGAAAGAAGGGCTAAAGGAAATTGATGATTCTATTTTGAGGATTCATGGTGCAGTTAAATACGTCAAATCTTCTACTTCCAGATTTGACCGATTCAATGAATGTTTTGAATTGCGAAAGATTGAGTATAATGGCTCAGTTTGTTTAGATGTTGAAACAAGATGGAATTCTACATATTTGATGTTAGAGGCTGCATTAAAACTGCGAAAGGCATTTGAGGAGCTTGAATTATCAGGCAAAAAGTATACTCGTGAATTAAAAAGGAAATGGTGCACCTACAGATGAAGATTGGGAACACGCTAGCTTGATTATACCATTTTTGAATATCTTCTATGAGTCTACTTTGAATATTTCCGGTACTTCATATGTTACCAGTAATCTATATATGATGGAGGTATTTGAAATTGGGATGAAGATTCGACAAATGTGTGACTCTAGTGATGCAAGTATAAGTCTGATGGCTGAAAGGATGAGAATGAAATATGATAAGTACTGGGGAAATCCTGATGGTCCATTGGAGAACTTTTCTTTTGTAGCGAGGCAATCGACTTGAAAGTAAAGCTAGAATCTTGTCTAAAGTCAATTTTCGATGAATATGATACTCAGGAAAAAGGATCTCAAGGTGATTCACAGGAAGCACAATGTGATAGTAAAGCTAAAATTCTTAGTCGGTATCGAAATAAATCTAGACGTAAGTAAAATGTCAAGTCCGAATTAAATAAGTATTTGGAAGAAGATTCAGAGGAAGAAGATTTGGATATTCTAACTTGGTGGAGGTTAAATTCAAATCGATTTTCGATTCTTTCAAACATTACAAGGGAGGTGTTAGCTATACTTAGCTTCTGAGTCCGCATTCAGTACTGGAGGAAGGGTCCTTGATTCTTATCTATATTTTTACTTGCTTTGCAGGTTCCATTTGATCAACAACCATTGAGCTTTGATTATTCGTAGAATTACTAGATGACGTTTAGGGGAGATTGTTTTCCATTTGGATGCAGAAGTCATTTTAGCTTTTAAAGATTTCAGATTTAGATACATTTTTTTTGTACTTTCGTAGACTCCTCTTCCTACTGTAGTCTATATTTGGTTTTCAAGTCTTGATGGTTGCAGTAAAGAGTTTGGTATTTGGCACTTTTGGTGGCATTCATGTTACACTAAACTGTAGTTGATTATTGGATTTAAAGTATATGAAGAGGTATAAGCAGTGGTTTTTAATACTTGGTTATTTTTAGGTAGCTTAAGTTCATTCTCTTTTAAGTTCATGCAAATCATCATTCTCCATTAAACCCTGATTAGCGAGAGAGTAGGAATAAGGGTAATCCTTATACATAATTTTTACCCTTGGATATTTGCAAAAGTTTTTTTTTTTTGAATTTGAACCCGTGACTCAAATAGTGATTTTATAATTTCATCATGCATACCATCCATTTAATTACATTTTGAATTCACTGGTCTGCATCCTATTCATTAAAAAAATTGTTATAAAACCGGTTTTAAACTTGATAACCGGTTTGTGGTTCATAACCGGTTTTGAATTAAAACCGATTTAAAATCGGTTTTAAATCAAAATTGGTTATGAACCATAAACTAGTTTTAAACCGGTTTGGACAAATCAAAAATTGATTTTTTTTTTAAAAAAAAGTGGTTCGGTCTAAAATTCAAACCGTTTAAAACTGGTTCGGTTCGGTTTTTGAAATAATTGAACCAAATCGCTCCATGCACACCTCTACTCTTAGCTGACTCGGCTGATTGTCTAAAAGGTATTATAGATAACTAGAATTTTAATCTTATAATTTTTTTATTAGGAGGTCATAAACTTAATTTCAGCTATACCCCCACCTGCAATAGAAGCTGGAAGTGACATGTTATGCTAGAAGGGTTTGAAACCGACGACATCCTTGGTAAAATAGGCTTATTTCAGTCTAATGAACTTTGAAAATCTTTCCTCTGATTTTCCTTGGAAAATAATTTGGAAGTGAAAAGGGCCTGAGAAATTTTAAATCCAGATTTGAAAATTATCTCATGGTAGATTCCTAACTAGACAACTTAAGGCAAAATGGGGTTCTAATTCTTATTGTTGCCACGATTGTCAAGACAAAATAGAAGATATTCTCCATGTGTTTAGAGACTGCCCCTAAGACTCTACAATTTGGAAAAGTTCTCTATTTTCCTATTTTCCCCTCTCTCTCTTTTTTCAAGAAAATCTAAAAATAAAGATATAGAGATTGGAATGACTTATTTTTTTACCTTTTGTTGGTTCATCTGCCTTTGGAGAAATAAAGATAGAATAACCCAAACTTTTAACAATTGATTATGTATGGTTATTATGGATATAAATAGAAAATTATGGAATTATATAGATAATTTATGTAATTTTACAGTAAATATGTTACGAAAACAAGAATTGATCTGTTAATCACCCGATTGATATGAAATTAATTATGAAAATACAATTCATGTCAAGCAAGTCAATTAGGACCCTTATAGTATTATTTAAAAAGTTCAGGGGTCAAAGTTTAATTATGTGAAAGTATAGGGACCATTTTGCAATTAAACAAAGGGATAGGATATTGTGACACACAAATAATGTTACGCACAATGTTACGACCACATCTTAACCGTTGATTTTCGTCAATCAACGGTTATCATTTTTCAAATCAAACTCATTAATTAATTATTAATTCGCAATAAATTATAACCGTTGATTGGCGGAAATCAACGGTTAAGATGTGGTCATAACATTGTGCGTAACATTATTTGTGTGTCACAATATCCTATCCCTTAAACAAAATAAGGTCTAAACTTGACTTAGATGATTTAATTAAATTCTTTAGAGAATTTCATGGGTTTAAAATGACCTTAGTTTGTTTTAATTATGATTGAAATAATTTAATTAATTAAGTCAAAGTGATGTAAATTCACAACCAATTAGAATGTTTATAAGTCAAGAATTGGAAAAGTTAACAATTATATGTCATAAGACACTTAAGTCTTTCTTTGTATAAGTACGTTATTTCTTCCTCCTTAAACCTCCATGGTGCTGTCATCATAAGGAAGCCAGAGGGATTGGTTTTTAAAGGTTGAAGTTCTTAGAGAAATATTAGCCAATAAGAATTTAAACTGAACCTTTAGCCATCACTGTTCCCCCGTACTCCGGATTAGTCTCATAGCTGGCTCAAAGAGTCGAAGCTCGTGGGGATACCGGAGGGAGCCAACTCGTCTCAAAGAGATAATTAGGGTTGGGTAACTCCAAAAAAAAAAAAAAAAAAGTCAACAAACTAATACCAAATGGTGGTAGCTCAGTTGGCGCATGGGAGCTAAGCAGGTGGGGATGAGAGCATGCATGTGTTCGAATCTCCCCAGTACCACCTTTGGGAGGAGTTTAAAGTCTTAATCCTAGACCCGCCCCGAATCGGATTAGTTGCAAAGCAATGAACCGATTGGAATATTTCCAAAAAAAAAGTCAACAAACTAATAGAAATGGATGACTTAGCTATTACATCTTATCCAAGTTGGTTATGTATCTTAGTGGGAGTCTTCTTCTCTAAACCACGGTGCCTTCGCTTTTTAAGGAACCAATTAGATGAGTGAAAAGCCAACAAAGTCAAGGAACCAATCAAAGCTAATGACTTGTTAATTATACGTACGCGGGATTATTAGGGATTATTGAAAAACTGAATTTTTTTAAATTTTTAATTTTCAGATATTATCGTAAACTGAATGTAAAAATCATATTTTTGAAAATTGAGATTCTCGGATAAAAAAAATTTCTCCTCTACCAAACGCCCTAACTATCCTTTCTTTAAAACACCAAAATCTACACTTTTTCTTGTCTAAAAACCGTGAACATGGTAAGAGAGTGAAAGCTTGAGAACTTGCTCGAGTCATTAAAATCAAAATACTATTAGAGAGAAAAATCTTCCTTGCAGCTTTGTGAGTACACCTATAGTTTCAAATCCTTGAAAGGAGCTTTGTGTGTTTTGTTTTCTCCTCTTATTCATGTGACTTCATGGCTGTGTTCTTGAGAAAAAGAATGATGATCTTGGCTTTTGGTTGAAGAATCAATCATCTAGTCATCTATAAGTGTTTTACGGTAATAAACCTATTTTCTTTTGATTCTTTCTTCTATGTTTCAGTTCTGAACATGGTGATTTAGAGCTGTTTTTTATGATGTTATGTCATTGATTAAATGATATGTATTGAGATTATATGAATAGAGTTGTTGTTGTTTGTTGGTTCTTGATGATAAATGGTAATTTTGTTGGTAAAAAATTAGGTTGTATAATAACCTCCTAGACTCTACATGTTTCGGCCCATGAGTGTAAATATAAGTAGGCTATGTGTTTGAATATTTGTTTATGTGAAATTGAATTCATAGTATGGTGAATTAAAGGTTCAAGTGATTGAAAAATGTAAAGGGTTTTTAAAAAAAATCATTGAAACCTAAAGAGCCAAATCTGCTCTGTTTTTGCAAAATTCATATCTGGAATTATAAAACTCCAAATTGAGTGTGGTTTGTTCCAAATTAAATCTGCACATGTCTAGTATAACATACTAAAATTTCAAGGCAATCGGATATGAAATAGATTTTTTGTGAATTAAATGGTGCGGACTATCCAAGTTGAAACTATGTTACTATTTCGGCCATAATGAGGAAAAAGGGCTTGGAAGCTTGTTGGCTTATATTTTAAGGATGTTTGGTGCTAAATAAATGTATTAGAATGAAATGAATTAGTTGATTCATTAGTTGAAAGCATAGAATGGTTATTGACACTTTATGTGTTTATTGAGTATAAAAATTGAAAATAAAGTTAAGAGTTGTTTTGAGTAGTCTTTGATGAAGAATGGAATGCATGAAATGCATGGTAACCTTGCCAGTATCGTTATGATCTAAATATTGTTTTAATTCAATTAAGTGTTTGATTGTATAAATCAAGAAAAATTAAGTGTATGTTATGTATGGTGAATGTGAAAAACTAAGTTAACCTATGGGTTAAGTGAATTAGGTTAAATGTGTTAATATGTAAGACTTTAAGTATATGTCTAAGTTTGAGTATTGACTTGTGAATTAGTATGAATTGGCATGATTTGGTATGTACATAAGAGGATTCTTCAAGTGTAAGTAATTATGCATTGACATAAATATCATATTTAAATAGGTGATTTTGACGGTTATGGATATACGGATAACTTTAGTGACGTATGAGCAGGATTTACAGAAAAGCTAGTTTCAGGTAAGCTCTTAGTTTCGGAGTTTTCTCCGGTATGTTGTTCCACCATAGTCCATTTGGATGATAGTTCGTATGGTATATGTTGTGATAAATGTGGATATATAGTATAGTTGCATTCATGTAACTCATGCATATGATATGATATGAAACAGTTATGATATGATATGATATGATAGTTATGATATGACATGATATGATATGTATTTATGATGTATGGTTCTTGATCAATGAACACTCCTTTGAGAACTTACGTTCTTGGAGATTAAGTATGGACTGGTCAAAGTGAGAAATCATGCTTTGGGAGTTCATAGATTGGTCAAAGTGAGAAATTGCGATTTGGGAGTTTTATGTTATGTTATATGATGTTATGATATGATAGGAATAGTATGAAGTAATATGATATATTGCTATGTGATAGGTTATAAGAGAATATGTTATGTTATAGTACGTATAGGTTTAGAGAGTACAAGTGTGGACTCCTTTGCGGGATATAGCCCCTGGGAGTATATGTTTATGTTAAGATCTTATTTGTGGGATGTAGCCCCTGAGAGTATAAGTATAGATATATGTTATGATCTTCTCTGTGGGATACAGCCCCTGGGAGTATAGGTATCGATATAGGTTAAGATCTCATACAGCTCCTGGAGTATAGTTCCAGAAGTCTTATGTATGTGTATGATTATGTGATGTCTTCTATGCTATATTATCTGACATTTATGCAGGAAGTGAATTCATGGGTGAAGACTACTCCATAAACCCAGAGTTTACTAAGATGGTTAATCTCACCCCGTCTAGGGACTTACATTTCAGGTACTATAGATGCAATAGAGGCCTTACAGGGCAAGAGACCAGTTCAGGATGGCTAGAGATATTAGCTGGAGCAGATAGCTAGTGTAGCATTCTGGAGCATCATTATATAAGTATATGTTTTGTTAAGCATGATATGTTATGTTCATGCATATGCACAGTGTAACGCCCCGTTCTAGAACCGGTTTGTTAACATCGCATTATGATATTAAGCGCAGTTACAATCACATGGGTTCAATTAAAAATCCGGATAAATTTTTCATTTTAAAACGTACCGAACTTATAATACCCATTTTCGTGATCATAACCATATTACCTTGCGGAAACAGATAAATTAAGCTTAACATTATGTTCATTTTCCATTTTTAAACCATTAATTTACTTCTTATTTAGTTCACATCTTCTACTATATTGTAGGTTTCTTCATTAGCTACCTGTGGCTTCAAACCGTGCTCAAATCGGAGCACTGTAGCCCAAGTTAGGACAATTTGAAGCAACACAAGAGAGTGTTGGTCACAGGCCCCGCGCGCTTCAGCGCGCTACCGGGCTCTCAAGCGCGCGCTATCGGGCGCTAAAGCCGACCTGGGCGCTTAAGCGCACGGAGGCAGGAAGCATCAGGTATTTCAGTGTGAATGGGCGCTTAAGCGCGCATCAGGGCGCTCAAGCGCGCTATCCTGGGCGCTTCAGCTCCCATTGGGACGTTTTAGCGCGCAGAGACAGAAGCATCTCCTCCTTCAGTGGCTAAGGGCGCTCAAGTGCGGACCAGGGCGCTCAAGCGCGCAACCCTGGGCGCTAAAACGCGAGGGGACAGTAAGCATCCCAACTTTCTGCAGCAAAGGGCGCTTAAGCGCACGCCAGGGCGCTCCAGCGCGCAATCCTGGGCGCTTAAGCCCCCACTTGGGCGCTCCAGCGCGAGGAGGCAGAATGCATTGGCACTCGCAGGGGCAGCAGGGCGCTTGGGCGCGCTCCTGGGCGCTTAAGCGCGCTGCCAGGGAATTCCAATTCCCACATTTTTCAAGTCCAAGCCTAGGGGAAGATGCATCCCCATTACAAACCCCAATTATCCATGCCCCAAACTAAATCCTAGCACTCATCCAACCTCTCCTCATGAGATTTAGCTAGAATTTAAGCAGCATGACCTTTGTTTTCTCATCGTTTACCAATTTAAACAAAGGGTACCTAATTGATTTTCAGCCCAACCAATTCAACAACTTAATACATAACAAGCATGCATATATTGAATTTCAAGTAGACATCATTTACATTACATATCCTTTACAAATCGTAGAACTTAGCTTACAAAACACTATGATCATTCCCTTGGCTCCCATCAACAAAAGGTGTAACCAAAGGCATGAGCATAGGCTAAGTTCATCCAATGAATCAAGATATACAAATGACCATGGGCTTTCAAAATAAAATCCTATACATGTCAACTACAAAAGGCATGCATAAACTCAAAAGAAATGCCACATTTCATGCATAATCCAGATATGGCCACTTGCCACCAGAGGCTCCTGCAGCATCCTTACCTGAAAGGGGGTCCCCACAACACGGGGTGAGATATACGAATATATCCAGTAAACCAGGGGTCCTTGGAGCATCTCTCCACCCCACAGTTCCATATCAGTGTAATAGCAATAACAATAATAATGCAGTAAATACATATCTATGCAAAGTGCTATACATCTCCAGGAGAACTCCCTCGAGCTCTCAAGCTGTCCTAAGGAAACTCAGATGCAAATAGTCCTACTGGCCAGCTAACTACCAAGTATGATTTACGCATCGTCATGCAACATACCACATAGGGAAACACCATCTTATGCCACACCAAATGCATACACATACATATAACAAAGCATTACACTATTTCATTGCATTTATATACACTATAATTACCACTACCCTTTCAGGGCTTGGTGGAACAATCAAGGGAATTACACCCAAGGTCCGAAGGCTTACCTCAAGCTTCAATTCGACCTTTGTTCACCACCAATGTCAACAATACTCTACTCCAAAACCAACACCTACACATAGTGTAATGCAATCAACACATTGCATCCAAGAGTATTTCACAATCAACCATCAACTACTCAATTCAAGACACAACACAAGTATGAGCTTACCAATTACAATGAGCTACCCAAGCTCCATAGCTTGTTCAAGCGGTTGATCACTCACGGTCGGTCCAAATGTCTCAATCCTAGACATCATTAGGACACAATCATCAATCAACCAAGTCATACCATTCATCAACAATGCAAGAAATCCAATATCAAGCATCATATTCTTGCCATTTTACAAGTATACTCATTTAGCTATCTAAGCTCATTTTCACCGATTAAATGATATTCCTAGCATTTTCCATAACATGCTCTAAGCTCCATTCTTCCTAGAACATAGCTAATTTAACAACATTTCATCAAAATCCCTAAAACACTATTCATAAACCCGAACTCATGCAAATTTCAAGGAATCATGAGGTTCAAGGGTTAGAATCTTACCACCAAGGGTCACACAACAATGATGTGAGTGCTCCTCAAGCTCCCATGGAGGTAGAAGCCACCAAAACTCCAAAACCTCTCCAATGGCCGAATTTTTTAGAGGCAATATCCCTCTCCACAATGCTCCCCACTCAAAACAAAGCAAGGATTATGAAAGAGGAGGAGATTTGGAGTGGTTTAGGCCTTTGAACGGATGGATTTGGTTGAGATTTGCTTTCTCTCTCTCTCTTTCCCTTTTCTTCTTCCCTCTCTTCTCCCTCTCTTCTCTTCTCCTTTCTGTTCTGCGTCGACGGGCTGGGTGGGAAAAATGGGGATTCTTTTGTGTTTTTAAGTCACTTACTTGGTTAAGTGACTTATGTGGGTATTGGTTCGTCTATCTATTCAACTCCAATAATTACCAAACTTTACCCAAAATTCTGAAATATTATTCTAGGAATATTACTATTTTTATTTTTATATTTTGGGTACTTTTGCCAGTACCCATTTATACCCCTTAATTTTCACTGAGTACACTTTTTAACTCCAAAGTGACTCAAATTCATTTAATTAAGCCTTATACTTAATTTCACTCACTAAAACATGTTTAATTAATTAATTACACTAGATTTACTAATTAATTAAGTTGGGCTATTATACACAGTATGGAATCCCATTTTGAGAGATGTATGTAGCCTATAGATAATTGTATACAGATGACCGGATTATGTATAAGCGTGTATATTGCTAAGTAGGTTGATATCCGTAGTGACACAGAGCCATATTATGGTATATATGTATATATATGGATTGGACTTTTCTGTTTATCAGGTGTTATGTACGATAGTAGGATTTGATCCCTGGATTAGTCCAATTTATAGCTGTTATGCTATTCGTAAAGACTATGTTCGAAATGATATCTATTACCATATTTGAATAGTGATTTGATTATTAATTATGGTCACTGGCTTATTAGGTATGGATGCTATGCAGGTACGGGACTGTATAGATTTTGTTATATTGAAAAAAAAAATATGCACAGGGATACGTAAAGATAAATTAAAAGGAAAAAGTTAAGTCACTTTGTTACTCGAGGTAATGGTGATACTTTTACGTTAAGTCTTCCGCTAAAATAATTAATTATGACAAGTTTTGTAACTATATGTATGTTAACAAATCGGCTGCAAACAGGGTGTTACAAAAGACATCCATGAAAGTGATTTTCAAAGACTTGACAACGAAGTGAGTTTGATCCAAAAGGCTATTGATGATATAAATATGGCTTCCCGAAGAACTCTGAGCAAAGATATCCTTTGCAACTAGACTAACTCAATTTCACATTGGGTTCGTCCTCAACATGGTTGGATGAAAATTAATGTTGATGGGGCAATGTCTTTTAACAAGGAAGCTTGTGGAGGCCTTATTCGAAATTCTGTTGGAGATTGGGTTGGTGGATTTCAAGCTTTTCTGAGTTTTCGTTCTCCTCTACAAGCAGAACTCTAAGTAATCCTCCATGGGTTAGAATATGCTTGGCACCTTAGTCTTTCTACAGTTATAGTTGAGAGCGACTCATCTCAAACTATTAACTTGCTTACCTCCTTTGATAATGAAGCTCAAAAACTGCCCCAATTAATTAGGATTCGAGCACATCTAGACAAGAATTTGTAAGCTAAATTTTCATTTGCTAACAGAGAGAAAAATACTTGTTCAGAGAAAAAATGCATTAGCCAAGCCACAATGTATCTGCTGCATCTCTTCCCCCTCTGTTAAGCCATAGAAGCTGCTGTTGTTGGATTTACAGGATTATGCTAGTAATTCTTTTGTAAGAGACCCTGACTAGTTGGGGTTCAATATTAGTGAGTTCTTGTGTTCAAAAAAATATATTAGTGAGTTGTTTTGTAATTGTTTTTTTCTTTGTTGTTGTGGGCCGTGGCGGAGCCAGCAAAGCATTTTAGCTAGTGTCAAAAGATTTAGTCGGTTCCAAGATATCTACAGTTATATAGTTACGTCCAAAATGTGGCTAATTTTTTAAAAATTTAAAATGTAATTTGCTGCATTTATTTAACTACATTTAAAATGTGACTAAATTAATTAGTGCCAAATTACCTGCAGACACCAACGCCGCTCCGTCATTAGTTGTGGCACTATGCCCCTTTATGTGTAACAAGAAAAAAAGAGAGTAGCTTATCCCCACATTTGAGTATTTTAGGGATTGATGCTTCGCAGTTTGTGACACTCAAGGTAGCACTAGCATATCCTAGTTAAATAATATTTTCTCCCTCTAGATAATTGTTTAAAGAATTGAATTCGTGCTGATTGAATCATGACCTTGTTTGGAACTATCCTTTTCCTCTACAAGAACTGCAGGATAAGAACAGCAACTTAATTGAGACACAAACCACCAAGTTGCCTCAAACTTGGGACAGAAAAAACATGGTAGTGAAGGTGTATGGTCCAACCTATGCCTCCCCAAAAAGGGTCCTTGTGTGTTTGATTGAGAAGGAAATTGAGTTTGAAACAGTCCCTGTTGATATCTTCAAAGGAGAGCATAAGGATCCTGAGTTTCTCAATTTGCAGGTTCATTTTTTTTTTTTTTTAAAAAAAAAGAAATATTTCCATTTGATCTTTTACTTTACCACACTGTTTGCCTTGCTGGGTTTTGATATTGTTTTTCATGTACCTGTTTCTCATAAATATGCAGCCTTTTGGAGTGCTTCCTGTTATTCAAGATGGTGATTATACTCTCTATGGTTAGCCACTTAGACCCTTTACTATTTTCTGAAACTTTTTGGCATGTAGTCAAGGATTGGTGATTTTGATATTTCTCCTTTTATATCAGTCACCTTGTGAGACCTTACAGCTTACTGATATGGGTGTTTCATACTTTATAGATCAACATTTTAGATTGAGTTATGAGGTTTGAACTGTTCATACATGCCCTGCATCTTTTCCTTTCCTAATCGTGATTCCTGTGGTTTATAACGAAGCAAAGATGGTTATAGTTAAGTTAATCCCTTTAATGGATCGTTTATAAAATAAAAAAGTGTTTGATACAATTTATTGGCACAATTTAATTGAAGGCCTAGTTTCCAAAATTTTATTTCTTTCCTATTTGCTAATGTAATAAATAGTAATGTAGAATAATTTATTTAGTCTAATACACTGATTCTAAACCATTTCTGCAGAATCTCGTGCAATAATCAGATACTATGCAGAAAAGTATAAAGACCAAGGGACAGACCTGTTGGGGAAGACAATAGAAGAAAGGGGTCTTGTGGAACAATGGCTTGAAGTGGAATCCCAGAACTTTCACCCACCATTCTTCAACTTAGTTATGAATGTTCTGTTTGCCCCATTATTGGGTGTTCCTTCAGACCAAAAAGTGATTGAAGAGAGTGATGAAAAGCTTGGCAAGGTGCTGGATATTTATGAGGAGAGGCTATCAAAGACCAAGTACTTAGCTGGTGATTTCTTCAGCCTTGCTGATCTTAGCCATCTCCCAATTGGTCATTATTTGGTGAATCAAACTGGGAGAGGGAATTTGGTAAGTGAGAGGAAGCATGTGAGTGCTTGGTGGGATGATATTAGTAGCAGACCATCTTGGAAGAAGGTTCTACAGCTATACAAATACCCTGTCTAGCTGCTTATCTATTTCCTGCTTGAGACTTAAAATAGAGCATATCTGCAAGATGCAGACCTTTTGATGGTTTTCTAATTTGCTTTTGCTTTGTATATAAAAAGCTTGGTGTGAAAGGTAATCTTAAGAGCCTTTTAAGTTGAGAAATAAGAAGAAAAAAATTTAATAATTCCCTGTGATGTTTAGATCTTGAACTAAATACAAGAGTTAGGATCAAATCATGATTGTCCAAATTTCATTTATAACTGAAATTAAAAAAAAAAATATCTTAATAGGATTTTCAATAATTTTATTTAAATTAGTTAATTTGAAAATTAGTATTTGAAAAGTATTAATCTGCTTAGAAATTTAATTATGAATAAAAAACAGTGGAAACATAATCTCATTAAGTCCTTGTATATTCATAAATTGGTTATTATAAAATTAGTCGGTAAGCTATTGATTAATTCCGAAATATTTATTTTATTCCTTAAAATAAAAATAAAGTCAAATGAACTAAATTAAACACAATTATTTAAAAAATTCATTTATAAAAAATTATTCTAGGCTTGACAGGGAATTTCAGTTCCTAGATATCCGTTAGGTAGTGTTTGGTTCGGATGAAATTTTGTAATACTAGGGAAATGTAAATACTAGAGATCTGCAAGGAAAAATAATATCCTATATTTGATATGTAATGATTAGCACGGATCTTGAATAATTCATGCTTCTTACCACAGTACGGATGTTCACACCTGTAAGAAAATCACTCAAACTCTTTATTCTCGCTCAACAATTTGGACTAACTTTTTTTAATTAAAAAAATGGTGTTGGACTAAGTTATCTTCGCCTATGCAAGACTTTTTAGTGTGAGAATGAATAATAACTCTTGTTGCAAGCCTCTGGCTTCGTTTAAGTTATATATTTAATTGAGACCATAAAATTCCATGACATGCTTTGAGGATCAAGCCTTTTGCCGCACGGTGTTCCAATATGTTTTAGATTGATACCTTCTTGACAACCTATTGATCAGACAAATAAAAATGTGTTGTATATAGAGAATTAATGGTTATAGTACAATTCTTCTCAGTATCAGTACTGCCAATATGTTCCAATATGCTTTATGAATACAGTAGTTATCATTCCCATGAGAAGCAGCATTAGGCACAAAATTACAAGATACAGAAAACTACTAATAATTAAAATCAGAAACCAGGTGCATTATAATGACAGTACACTTGCAAAAAAACTCCCTCTTAAATCTGTTTCTAACATACATGACGATACACCTACATGAACAATTAGCACTATTGAGACAGCATTAACTATGCTTGTCTGCTGACCCTATAGCTGGTCTATAACCAAAAATTACAACATAGTGGTATATACATCATCCAAAAAATCATAGTGCTAAACCATTAACAGTAAGGCAGTAGCACAACAAGTACCAAAAAATGTGAGTACCACAGTCACACATAAACAGAATGGCAGTAGTTAGGCCTCCATTGACAAGCTATCACTTTGAAGGTATAATTATTGTTCGAAATTTGCCAACAACCCAGCAACCAGGCACCTTCTATTTACCTCACTACTTTGCATGAAAATATCAGTCATACTACTGTCCTTGCCCAGTATCACACCTACATGAACCCTCTGAGGCACGGTCAGTTCATCATATTTGTCTAGCTCATCCATAATTGACATTCTTCTATTGCTACCATCTGCTTGGTGTTGAAAGCAAGACACCAATTTGTCGATGCTCTCAGTTGAAGGACAATAACACAACACCAACTGAAGCAAACAAATGCATTACAAAATCATAACAAAAAAAAAGTTAAATTATATTTTTTAAAACCATTGTAGAAAACAGAAACCAGCTCCTTAATTATGGGCCAACAAGGGAACTTGTTGACAAAAGAACCTATTCAGTGATGAACTAAAAAAATCACTTCTTTTTAAGGTTTGAGTAGGTTGGGGGGTGTCAGCTTTTTGTTCATCATATCCAATTGTGTATGTTGGAGGATTTTATTTGTTGACTCTCTCTTTAAACTATTGCAATGCCTAGTAATTTTGTCAACACTGCTCCTTTCAAGTTTTGACATGATGTATGTTCAGTATCGATGCCAATCTGATATCAAATATGCAATATAAGGAGTGGAATGTAGGAAATTCCTTTAATGGTTTCTGATTTTGGATTTTGTGCTTAATGCAAGATATCACTGCAATAGTTTTTTTCAAATGTTATGTTAGGAGGAGATTGAGATCGAGGCCAGGGCTTTTAATTTAACAGGATCTTCCGTATAAAGCTCAATTAAAAAATAATACTTCTTTCTGAAAATCATAATGAAAAGAAAAGTTAAGGTATCAAGGCAAAATCCAAATTTTAGCAGCGACTTCAGCAACAATAACTTCCACTAAATTCAACATCACTACACCTACACCATACATAACTCCTACATGCAGGCACACAACATAACAAAATGGGAACAAGTTGAGCAATGAAGCTCACAAATACTTGCTTAATAACATCAACCAACACATTCCTAAAGAGGGCAAAACAAAACTCACGTTACAGGTACTAAAGAGAGGAACCCAAGAAAACAACACATTTCGTATCAACATTAGCAATACCTTTCATATCCAGGAACCCAAAAAAATATACAAATTGAGGGACTAAAGAGAGGAAAAAATATAGTAATACAAATATCAAAGCTATGCAAAATAAATATGAAAACTCCCCTTTCTGAACCGTTTGCCACATACATGTACCAACATAAATAAATAAAAAAATAGAAATTATTTAACAAGCTCAACCAAATACAAACTAAATCTGATGGAATCGTATGATAAGGCAATGGTGTGTAGCCACTGTAACAAATCATGTTTGCAAGTACCAACCACTCTTAAACAGAGACGATGACTCCAAATGCTATGTATAGTCTTACCAGAATATTGTGACGAAAATAAGAGGATCCCTTGTATGAACGAAAACAAATCGGGCGCTGGTCTTCAAACCAGCAGCTTGTACTTCGCGCTAGATCCGGTTCAATATAACATATTCTCTTCTTTCACTAGCTAAACAAAAGGAACGTGCTACGAAAGACAACAAACTTTTAGACGCTTTTCCATAATAACTACAGACTAAACTTGATTCCAAAAAACACAAATGTTATCATTACCTGATAACCGAACACAATCATCTGGGTTTCCTCAGTCATAGTGAGGTTTGGGTTTCAGAGCAGCACAACAGAACAAATATGGAACGCGATAGGGATGTTCGGTCCAAGAATCGAAGCCAGACTGGTGTTCGAATTTGGGGTACAGTTGGGATAAACAGGGGTAAACTTGTCTTATTTTTCATCTTCACTTTCCATCAAAACGGATTTCTCCGCAATACCATGGTGGGAGAGGCAAGAGAATCTGTGATTTTCATCCATTTTTCACTTTGATCACGATAGCTAGGCAAGGAGGAATGATGGATAAGACGAACGTTGTCCTCAACCAAATGTGGTGTTTTAAGAAACCCACTTACACTTAGATGAGATTATTTTCATATGTCCCGAACCAAACACTGTCTAAGTATAATGAGAAACTCGAAGTTACCTTATTCTTTTACAAATATTTGTCGATTAGTTAATTTTAGATTTAAAAATGTTAAAAGACTTATTTTCAAAATAATAAACCCACAGGGTCCAAGATAGCATTATTATACATATATCCTTATAGAATATACAACACTTAAATTGTCAATGATAAAAATAAATTTGTAAATTGTTGCATGGATTAAAAGTTTTAAAATGATATTAAATAATTGAAGATAACTTTATTTATAAGAAATTTTGAAAAATATTTTATTTTGAAACTAAATCCATTTATATAGAGACTAATATACCATGATAGTGTGAAGACTGAAGACACTTATGAAATATAGAACTTTCCAAAAGACGAACTAAACAAAAACCGACGTAAATCAGAGCACGGATTACAAATTTGGGATAAAATTTATTAAATAATTAAAAGGCTAATTTTTTAATATAAAAAATTTCTAAAAACATTTTTCGTTTAGAAATAAATCTACATTATATAGAGTATAAGATAATATGGACATATAAAAACCGTTACAATGCATATAATATTAGAGATGACGAATCATATAATCTAACATCATAAGTCTTCGGATGCATTAATATTTTTTTAATTTTTATTTTTATTAAAATCAATAATGAAATATAAAATTAATTATTTTCAAAGAAAAATAATAATCATCCAAAGACGAGAATTAACACAATACATATGATATGTTAGAGTTATAACATATCATCGAGTAGAGCAAGCAAGCTAAACAAATAATAAGTTAAATTCAATCAAAATGAACTAACAATATATTTAAAATATAACTAGCAGATCTTATATGACAAATTTTACAAAGCTGTTCTTCAAGAAGATGAAAGTACCAAATTCAAAAACAAACCAGAGTTCCCTATCATGCAGATGGACTCTATTTTATTCTCAACAAGGTAAAATATAACACATAAGGCACTTCCCTCAAAGCAAATCTCTTCTTGGGGTGGTTGGAATGTCAAGCACAAGTGGAACTAATTAAGCAGCTAGACAGGGTATTTGTATAGCTGTAGAACCTTCTTCCAAGATGGTCTGCTACTAATATCATCCCACCAAGCACTCACATGTTTCCTCTCTCTTACCATATTCCCTCTTCCAGTTTGATTCACCAAATAATGACCAAATGAGAGATGGCTAAGATCAGCAAGGCTGAAGAAATCACCTGCTAAGTACTTGGTCTTTGATAGCCTCTCCTCATAAATATCCAGCACCTTCCCAAGCTTTTCATCACTCTCTTCAATCACTTTTTGGTCTGAAGGAACACCCATTAATGGGGCAAACAGAACATTCATAACTAAGTTGAGGATTGGCGGGTGAAAGCTATGTGCTTCAACTTCAAGCCATTGTTCCACAAGACCCCTTTCTTCTATTGTTTTCCCCAACAAGTCAGTCCCTTGGGATTTATACTTTTCTGCATAGTATCTGATTATTGCACGAGATTCTGCAGATATGGTTTAACACCAGTGTATTAGAATTAACATATTATTCTACATTAGCAAAAAAATAAAAGAAATGAAATTTGGGAAAGTTAGCCCTCAATCTTTCACATTGAGGGCGAGACTCAACACTAGTAAAGTTACTCCTTTGTGACCGAAAGATCCAGGGTTTAAATTCGGAAAATAACTTATTTTCAAATATGTAAAGATAAGGCTACTTACCAGGATTGCCCTCACCATTACTATCACTAATTCGGGTTTAACGAGAAGTGATTTTGCTGTATGGATTTGAATCGCGAAAAAAATCTCTTTGCAAATATATAAGGGTGAGACTACGTAAAAAGATTACCTCCCCACCCTCACTAGTCTGGGTTGAAGGAGGAGTGCTATTGATTCAATCACGCCAATAAATTCTATCAAAAACCTTTTTTCTTTTGACAAAAAAAAAGGACAATCTAAAGAAATGGAGTAACTTAATTATAATCCTCTCTGCCTCTTTATAAAACACAGGAATGATGATTAGGGAAGGCAAAGATGCAAGGCAAGCATGAACAGTCATATCAGTAAGGTCTAAAGTTTGAAACACCCCACAACTCAATCTCACATCTCGATCTAAAGTTTGAAACACCCATATCAATAAGGTCTCTCTGCAAGGTGGATGACATAAAAGGAGAAAAATCCAAATCACAAATCCTTAAGTACATGGCACAAGATAAAACAAATTGAAAAAAATAGTAAAGGGGCTAAGTGGCTAACCATAGAGAGTATAATCACCATCTTGAATAACTGGAAGCGCTCCAAAAGGCTGTAGATTTATGAGAAACAGGTATGCAATGAAAATAAAATAAAATAAAAATAAAAATCTACAAACCCAGTGAGGTAAGAAGTGTTGTAAAGCAAAAGAACAAGTGAAAAAAAGAAAGAAAAAAAAAAAGAGACTGAACCTGCAACTTGAGGAACTCAGGATCTTTGTGTTCCCCCTTGAAGATATCAACAGGTACCGTTTCAAACTCAATTCCCTTCTCAATCAGACACACCATAACCCGTTTTGGGGAAGCATAGGTTGGGCCAAACACCTTCACTACCATATTTTCTATAGATATTTGCTACCTACAATATTCAGGAGTTGTTTTAGTTTGTCCGTCCTCTGGGTCATGTTGTTGCATATTATATAGGGTGTGGAAAAGGAAATGGAGTGGGTGGTCAATCAACGTCAATTCAATTCAACGGTACTTGTTTAAAGCGAGAGAAAATTTAATGGGTTAAAAGTTACGAAAAAATGTTTTCATATTTTATTTTATTTTTTATTTTATTTTTTCACTTTCTCTTATCATAATCTTTTTTTTTACTGAAAATGATATAATTATACATAGTTTAAAATGATACATATATTTTTCTAAAAGTTATAATTATAATTATATATTATCCTTAATAAATAATTATAAATTGTTAAAAGAATAGGGTTGGGTTTGAGAAAGCTTTCAACTATGAATGAGGCTTTTTTGAAAAAACTTCTTTGGTCTTTCCTTAACAATCCTGATTAATTGTGGGTTCAAGTTCTTAAGGCTAAATATGGCAAAATGGTAGATGGTCGCTATGTTTGTTGCTGGAAAGATGGTAATTCTCACCTCTAGAAATACCTTTGTGAAATTTGGCACAGGTTGAAAGATAAGCTAATCTAGGATGTAGGAGATGAGAATATGATCAGATTTTGGGAGGATAAGTGGTTAGATCATGAAGACATTTTAGCTAATAGAGCTTTAGTTCCAATTTCTCAAGAAGATATTGGAAAGAAAGTGTGGGATTACATTTCTGAAGAAGGTGATTGGGATGTTGAGACTCTTGCTAGCTTACTTCCTTCTGTGATAATTCAAAGGATTATGAGTATTCTTCCTCCTCATTAGTCTAATGGAGAGGACAGATTACATTGGTATTTGAATGATCCAAAAGGAGCTACAGTCAAGAACATATACAATGTTTTAATGAACCAGGAAGAAATCTTAACTCAGAGGGATGAATCAGTCTCCTGCTCTGCAAAATAGCTCACCATCCTCTTCCAACAAGGACCTGGTTAGCTAAGATGAATTTAGCCCCACCCACCTATCCCTTTTGCCATCTTGAAGATGAATCTTTAATTCATATGATTAGAGATTGTGTTCAAATCAGAGAAGTCTGGAAGAAGCTGTTGGGTCCATATTTGGTTAATAATTTTTTCAATTTGGATCTGGATGACTGGTTGTTATTGAATATGAAGTATGATGCTTATACTTGTTTCAATTCACCCTGGAACTTTGTTTTTGCAATAACAGTTTGGTGTGCTTGGTATTGGAGAAATAGTATTGTTCACGGTAATCAGGTAGATAGACTAGCCCATAAATATCAAGCTATTGAACAGAAAACTGCTAAGTATTCTCTTGCTTGGTTAAATAAGCCGAATATGAATCCTATAAGGGAGAAATCGTGCAATTTGATAAGATGGATTCCTCCAGATGAAGGCTGCATAAAAGTCAATACAGATGGGGCAGCTAGAAGAGGTTCTAGAGGATCTGCTTGTGGTGGGATTTTAAGAAATAATACCGGTCATTGGCGACAAGGCTTTGCGTATCATATAGGCAACTGTACAGCTTTTGTAGCTGAGTTATGGAGAGTCCTCAAAGGTTTGGAGTTTGCTTGGGATAGTGGTTGGAGACGTATTCTTTTCAAAAGTGATTCAAGTTCTGTTATCACTTTGCTCACCAATAATGGAGGACCAGTTCGAGAGTCTCATCTAGTGACTCGCATTCGAACATGGTTACAAAAAGACTGGAAAGTTAGACTAATTCATTCATACAGAGAGACTAATGCATGTGCGGATTGGTTGTTTAAATACCCTTTAGATCATCATCTAGATAACAATTTGTGTATTTTCCCCTTTCCACCTGCTGGTGTTTGGCCGTTGTATTTGGCTGATTTTTCTTCTGTTTTATGGATTCATAGATTTGCTGTGAGTTGATCTCTGCGGGTGTTTGTTACCTTGCAGACTACCAAAAAAAAAAAATCATTTCCCCAAATTTATTAGTATTTAATATCGTAAAAGTAAATCCAAAATGAAATACCGAAGGTCGTAAAATGAGAAAATCATCACCATAGAGAGTGTAATCACCATCTTGAAGAACATAATGAAATTCATGATATGAGAAAATAAAAATTATTATCTCAATTTTTTTTATCAAATCACTTTTTACAAACTTAATTATCATCAATAACAATTGTTAGAAAAGAAATTTGTTATGAAGAAAACATGAAGATAATTACATATATTTTTTAAAAAATTATAATTATAAATTCTTAACATAACTGTGAAACGAAAATGGACAATGATTATACAAATATTTTATTTGAAATTAATTTTTATAAAAGAATTAATGTTGTATTATGAATATAAATAAATAATATGAATGTAAATAATTTTTTTTGTAAAACATTTTTGTGATTTATTGCAGAAATTGTTTTTCATCACAAAAATGAATAGGTCGCTTTCTCAATAAACGTAGCGCCTTGTCTCTGTCATATTCTGAGTTAACTTTGTTGCTTCTTAGACGAGATTTTGTGTAGAATGATGGGGAAGTAGAGTGGAGAATGTTTTTTTTTTCAGTGTTTGGTATAAGCTATCATGATTTATTGCAAGCAAAAAATATATCTCATTAATCCCCATTTGCACTAAGAAGTGGAAAAAAACTATCTCCCCCAATCTATGGTATTTATTTTTTCATGTGTACAGCGCATCTTTCAGGCTTTGAATCGCTTTCATCGGTAAAATGACATCCATATCCATGGACACCAAAGGCGGCTTCCTAGCCGGAGAAAGTACAGTGAAGTCTACAGAGCCCTGATCAGTTCTATCGAAGCCGATCTTGCTAATCGCGAACCCCTCGTCTTTACTAAGAAGAGAAACAGTTTTCTCGTCGCTTCCGGCACTGCTAAAGAGCCCTTCCCGAGCATTTCTGCGAGTTGATTCTACACCTATTTCTGGCTATTTTCTGCCATATGATTCTTCTTGTAATGAATTCAGGTATGAAAATTGATAATTTGTAATTTATATTAATTTTTTCATCTATATTTTACAATCAACCAAACGCATCATCATTAAAATTAAGCATATTTTCTCGGTAAAATTTTGACCTACCAAACAACTTTTCGTTATTTTTCAGAGCTAAATTATTTTCCACTATATTATCAGAAATTTTTTTTTTCCAGAACAAAAAAATTATCTCTGATACCAAACGTTCTCTTATAGTGCGTACCTAAACTAAAGGAAATAAAGTTACAAAGAGTTCACTATTCAATGTCACAAAGAGGTCACTATTCAATTTGGTTCTATCCTCGTATATTATTTTTGGGAAAAATTTAAATATTTTTATTTTTGATTGTCCTATATTCTGAATTAGTCCATAGTCGACTCAAAAAGTTAAAGTTTGTATAAAAATATATCATCATTATATAAAAAATTGATAGAGACAATAAAAAAGACAATAACTATTTTAATTATTGACTTGGATATAAATTTGTATAAAAATCTAAATGAACTCATAAATATAGAATGAAATCTATAGAGGAAAATAATTTTAAAAAATCTTTAATTAAAAGTAAAAATAGCTTTCGCATAAATAGAATATTATTATCGCGATGCATTATTTAATATTTTAAAATTAAATGACTAAAATGAAACTCATGAAAGTTTGTAAATGACTAAATGACTGAGATAAATGTTTTTTTAATGGCATTTAATATTTTAAATGAGGCAATTAATTTGTTACATTGGAAAATGTCAACTCTATAAATGGGGCATCTGTTAAACATTTATGAGATTCATAATGTTGCGTTATTATAGTGGATTTGAAAATCTTGATTGTTTTCAAATGACATCAAATATATTAAAAGAGGTAATGAATCTAATGAATTAGAATAGAAAATTAATTAATTCTTACAATTAATTGATATTTTTCATTGGCAAAGAGGACCTATGTGAGAGTGAAAATTTTAATTATAAAGTAGAGGAAAGTGTGCCACGTGACTACTACCAAAACGTGTGATATACTATTTAAATGCAGTGTTTTAAAACCCTCCCTCATTCCGAGGTCGACCCCTCTGGGTCACTGAGAGTTCGAGTTAGTAGTTAGACCCTACTTGCACGTTGACTCCTCTAACTTCCGAAACCTTCCGGTTGAACCCTTGACTCCCGAGTTAGAGGGGTCAAAGGGGTCACTGCATTTTTTCTATTTAAAAAATGATGTCATTTAATTTGTAAACAAAAAAAAAAAAAAAAAAAACTGGTTGCTACCTAAATTTAGAACTAGATATATATGAAATCTGAATCGTTCTTCTTCTTCTCTTCCGATCTTCTCTCTCTCTCTGACTTAGTCTTCCTGCTCCGGTGATTTTCTCCGCCATGCTGATTCTTCTTTCTCCACCATTAATTTGTCGTGTCGCCGCCTTTCCTCCACTACTATCTATTGGGTAAGGGATCTCCTTTCACATACTATTCTAGGTGCATGAGAAAAACAAGAAGGGCCTGAGTTTAATGATATAACTTTTCATTAACTACATTGGAATATGTGTTTTATACTTTGATAGTTTGATTAGCTTGTGAATATTGATTTGTATATGTGATTGATTGAATTATGTTAAGTACATTTTGAATCTTTAGTGATTGGTGGTTTGCTTTTTTTGAATTTTTCATATAAAATATATATTTAATTTTTTTTAATGTACCCGGTTGAACCCATGACCCCTGACCTAGGCCAGGTCGATGGTTGGGCCGGATTTTTAAACACTGCTTAAATGTTATATATATCAATGAAAAAAAAAGAAAAAAATTGTGTTTAGTAAGAATTTAAGGATGCAATTGTATGATTGAATATCATTGAAAAACACTAAATGGTGGTAATAGAGTGATGAGTTGTAAAAATAATAATGTGGGGAAAGAGGATACCAAAAAAAATAATAATAATAATAATGTGGGGAAAAAATACTAAATAAAACAGTCTTGTTGGAAAAGATTAATTGTTTTTTTATAACATTACTTTTTACAAATGTAATTATCATCGATAAAAAAATTTATAAAAGAAATTTATTATGAAGAAAAAAATTATATATACTTGTAAAAAAATTGGGACCAGTTAATGAAAATATCCATCAATTTCTAGTCAAGTCATGAAAATATCAGTTGATGTTGTTGAAAATGTGATGATAAGCAACTCTACACATCCAATGGATTTTGCGGTCCTTGACATGAAGGAGGACCCCGTTATTCCTCAATATTAGAGGAGAAATTTTTATTTAGCCGGGAATCTCAATTTTCAAAAATATGATTTTTACATTCAGTTTACAATAATATCTGAAAATTTAAAAATTAAAAAAGTTTAGTTTCCCGGGAATCCTACCAAATGTCGTTACCAAACGGCCCCTAATTGGATTAAGGCAAAAGCGCTAGCAATCCTCCACATCAACAAAAATTCAACAGGTCACTTACCAACACATAATTTGCTAGTTTAGAATCTCGACTATTGATATCACTGATAATGGCACCTAGTTGAACGTCAAAAAGTTACAAAGTTAATGGTTGATCCAACACATCAAACACAATTTTACCCTAGTGGATCATCCTCAAACTAACGGCCAAGTATAATTTGTCAATAAAACTACAAAGCAATCAAGCGGTCTGGAGTTCAAATATCATTGCCTCTCATTCTATTAACAAATAATTAAATTTTCATCTATCAAATTAAGCATTCGGGTTGAATTGGTTCTTTGAAAAATCCATTGTCAATAAATTAAGAAAATGACTGGAGGTCACTTGTCCAATATAATAACTCGAGTAATTGAATTAGGCACTTGGGGATTAATGAGCAATTAAGGGGATAAAATTAGATGAAAAGTCTAATTTTAAACTAAGTCACTTTTTGAGGCAAAAGTTCAAATATTGAAAGTTTTGAGATAAATTTGCAATTAGGCAAAATAGGTAAGACCCTAAAAATTATTTAAGTATGATACATCTTACCTAAACTCAATTGGATAAAAAATCTCATCTTAAGTGACTTAAGTTACTAGATGTAAGAAAGGAAAATAAGATGGGCAAAACAGTCTTTTCTCACTTAAGATATTTTAGGGTTAAAAAAGGACGTATTTTCTCTCTCCTTACTTTTCCCTCTTTCCCATCATGAAGCTCATTATCTTCCTCTCATTTTCATGCCTCCACCATTGCAAGTGAAGAAGCTTTTCCTTTTGCTCTCCTCCATTCCTACACTTAACCAAAGAAAGAAACCACCACCAAACTTCATCTTCCTCTCTTAACCATCTTTGGTAATCCCAAAACCAAAGAAGAAAAACTCAACCCTTCTCCCTTGAATTATGTGCCACTTTCAATGAAGGAAAATGGGAGGTTTTCCTCCATTGAAGCTTGAAGCTTCATCCTCCTTGGTGCTCTAAAAGAATAAAGGAAAGAACACATGACTTTCTTTAATGTTTCTTGAAAGTTTATGAACTAAGGGTTTCATGAATTTGGGATTTTTGGATTGTGGGTGTTTATCATGAAATTGATGTGGGATTTGTATATTTGGCAAAAATGTCTTGATATTGGTGGAAGTTTGTTAAACGAACCACCCTTGGACCCATTATTTGGTTAAGGTTTAAATCTTGAAATTTTCAATAATTTGCGGTAAGTTCCAATGAATTATTGTTAAGTTGGTTGTTATAATAACTCAAATAATTAAACTACATTAATTGGAGATTGATGCATAATTAGAGGGTTATTTAAGTAAAAATACTTATTATAGGGAGCAAAATGGTAATTTAGTAAAAACTGTCCGGACATAGACTTAATTATATGTGATACACTCCACATAAGCCCATTAGCCCATGAAGCTAAGGAGTCAAATTAAAAGGGATTAATTAGATGAAAAATCCAATTATTGAATTAAATCCCTTTTCGGGATAAAAGTGCAAATAGTAAAAAGTTTTGGGATAAAAATGCAATTAAGCAAAAAATTTCCCAAACTTAGAAATATTTAATGAAACCATTTCCTATAATTTTGGTGAGTCTAAAACTAATAATTAGTGGATCTGTGTGTGGATTAAATGAGAAGATTACCATTAAGAGAGTTGAAAAGTAAACATTACCATAAAAGTTTCTTTTCTTTTAAAACAACACACACACACACTCTCTCTCCTCTCTTTCTCATTGTTTTTCAAATGCCTCGCAACACTTCTCTCTTATTCTCACTTCACCATGGTCGTGGGCCTTTCTTCTTCGTCTCATGCTTGTGTTATGCAACAAGCTAAGGAAAATCATCAACCACCATGATTTCTTCAACTTCCATCATCCAAGACCATTCTGTTAAAGCATGAAACCAAGGAGTAAAGCCCACTTCCTCCATAGAGCAACTTTGGATGCTTCCTAGGGTTGAGGAAAAAGGAAGATTATTCACTTTGAAGCCTAGAAATATCACTTTCTACTTGCCATGGGTGATTGAGGTGAGAAAACTTGAATTTCTTGATTCTCTTTGGAATTTCATAGAGATTTGTGCTTCTTGGTTTAGGGTTCGTATGCTTGAAAGAGGGCTTTTGTGTTTGGTGGTTGAATAGTGGAGTTGATATGTTTTCTTTGAGGAAAGAGTGAATAAACGAGTGTTGCTGAAGGAAAAATGTAGAAACAACCATAATACTATTTTTTCTTCTTGAATACAGTTTTTTTCCCCATATCTTGAGTTATAGACCTTGGATTTGAATATATGAGTGTTTTGAAAAGCCTAGAAGTATACCTACGACTTTCATGTGGAGGTCGAATTATGATTTAGTAATTAAGGAGCTGTAAATTGAGCTCAAAATCTTTAAGGCGGTGTTGTTGCAGAATCTGACCCTGCTTCAAAAATTCGACCATATTTGGAGCTACATGTATCGAATTTGGAAATTCTCAAGTGTTTTGGAAAAAAAATTGTGAAGAATTAGAAATCAAATTTGTTGTCTTGCTAACAGTTATGCAAGTAGTGTGCAAGTATATGCAACAACAAGTAATATAGATCGTATTAAAACCAATTTATCGTTCCCCCAAGGATCTTGGCATTTTTTGACTTTGTGAAACTAATGCAATTGCTATTACATAAACTAAAATAAAATAAAAATAAAACTAAGACGGACTAATAATCTAAACTAAGTGTGAGTGATAATGTTTTTGAAAGATTTTATGGTTAAATCAAAATTTAATTAATGTAGAAAATGAACTAAATAAAACTTAACTTGAGAATTTGTTTCTTTTCAAATGTAAAATTTTTATGTAAAGTCTAAAACAGAGAAATAAGAATGTAGTTAAACAGAGGAAACATAAATTACCAAAAAAAAAATAGAGGAAACAGAAACAAGTGTTGAATAAAAATAGAATAAAACAAATTGGATTTTGGTTTCGCTTCCCCTCAGTATTTAATAAGATGAAAAGATTATCAAGTTGCTTCTTCAACAATTTCCAGTTAACCACTTAGCTGCCTATGAAAGTATGACTTGGAACCATGAAGCACAGATCCTTATGTTACACGATGAACTCCCTTATTTCTGAAGTGAGAATCATTGATTGATTTCTCACTCAATCCCACATGTCCAAGGCTTGGTCAAGAGAATTTTCTTCTTAGCAAATGACTCCTCTGAAAGCCACAAATAGGTGGCCAAGCTACAACAACCTTAAACAATAAAAATAGCTATGAATAATCTAAAAACAAAACTTTAAAAACAAAAATCATCCATCCAAATAATACTTGAGGTTCGAGTACTATCAAAACCCAACCTCTAAATAGTTTAGCTCATACTTATAGGGTTAGAATGAGAGTTAAGTGAGCAC
This sequence comes from Gastrolobium bilobum, assembly GCF_033153095.1. Classification (NCBI taxonomy): domain Eukaryota; kingdom Viridiplantae; phylum Streptophyta; class Magnoliopsida; order Fabales; family Fabaceae; genus Gastrolobium; species Gastrolobium bilobum. Next base: position 51,412 of record NW_026900031.1, read on the forward strand.
GATAGATAAGCTTATACCCATTGGGGTTATCTGAATCACTTAAGTACTAAAAGCACTCAAACTCTCTATCATTATTCCTTTCATCCACGAGATGCTTCCTCTCCACTAAAAGGAGATTTTCTCTCTTCTCTTCCATTTTGCTTCAACATTCCATTGAGAAACAAAGGCAACCAACCACAAATCCTCTCATCTCACACATTCGTTCATCTTTTTCCATTGTGGATTTGGGAGTGAGTGAAACGCATTTTTAAGGACCCATTTTCGGATTTGTGCTTGTGGGAGGTGCATTTCTTGGATTGGAAGCTTGGTTGTCTTCCATCTAGTAGATTAAGGCTCCTAAGGCAAATGCCCTAACCCCCTCTTGTGATTTTGGACAAAATGCATGAATTTAGGTATGTATAATTAGGATTTGATTGTATGGATAGTTAGAGAATGATTTGGATATAGCTTCCTTTGTTAAATATGCTTAGGATTGCTTCTTCATGAAAGACAAAAAAAGAAATCACCGTTTAGCTCACTATAGAAAATTATGCTTCTTTTTACTATATGTCAATTTCAAAAATTTAATGGTACGAGTAGTTGGAGAGTGATCTATAGGTGAGTTCCTTTCTTAAACATACTTGGGATTGGTTCCCCTAAAAGAAAAAATTATGAAATCATCATCTAGAACACTTTGATAAATTGGACTCAAAATCAAGTGTAGGTGTCTCGTATGTGTAGTATTGGCAATTGAATATGATAGATTAGTTATGTACTAATTGTATTCACATCTTGGAACTAGGTTGTGACCTTGTAAGAGATCGCAACTGTGACTCTGTGGACACGAGATTTGTTGGAGGACATTGCTTGCAAGGTAAGCTTTCGGTCCTTGGGGTTAATTCCCTGTTTGTTCCACCAAACTCCAAGGGATGGTGGTTCTTTCATATGGTATGTGGATATGAACAGTTATATGTTTGTGTGTATGTGTGCGCACGCGCTACACAAGATAGTGTTTCCTTGTGTAAGGATAAAACGGTGTTTTCTTATGCATAGAATGAGACGGTGTTTTCACATACGGTATGTTGCAATATGGTGTTTGTAAGAACTCGCACCGTTAATTAAGGAAATTATTAATTAATTATGTTAAATTAAGAAATGATTCCATAATAGACCCTAATAATTATTAAGAGGCTTTAATAATTATGATAAGTGATTAAGAATGCTGAAAGTCGTTTTTCGGAAGAAAAGTGCAGCTACCGGTTCTGCTAGTCGGTATAAATGTGTATCAAAAAAGTATCCCGGAAAATTATAATAAGTGCATGATAATTACTAGAATAATATGTAGGACTTGTAAAATGATTTTCAAGTCAAAATAATGAGAACTGGTGCTAGAAACTGATACTGGCTATGAAAAGCGCGTACCGGAAAGGTGCTCTGAAAAATATAATAAAAATATGATAATTCTTGTAAAATCGAGTAGGTTAAGATTCCAAAGTTTGGGATTTAAATTCTAAGCGTAGCAATTAAAGTTAATACTGTGTGTTTTATGTTTAAGTGGCTATATATACTCATTCTTTGGGCACAAAACCCTAGAGTCTCTTTTCCTACATGACTTTGGGCGGCTGAGGGTCTTCAAACACTGTTCAATTGGTCTTCTTCACCTTCTCTTGAGCAAAGTTGATACCTTTTGCATTGATCCTTCTCTTTTCTTCTTGTAAACACTTGGGAATCATCATTGTGAGGGTGTGAGGGTGCATATCTTGAGGCTTTAGCCACTGTTTGTAGTCAGTGAGTGTGCTGAGTTGGAGTTTGGGTTGAGAGCCACCTTGTTCTTGGCTTGTGAAGCTTCAAGAAGCTTCCTTTGTGTAGAAAGGTCCAAGCCTGTGTTGTCATTTTCGTTCCTCTTCATAGTCAGAACCTTGGAGTTGTCTAGTGAGCTCCAAGAGCATCTACCTTTGCTGTTTTGAGCTTGTGGTATGATCATCACACTTGAACTTGAGTTTTTATGCTTAAAAATGGAACCTTGATGCATGTAATGGTTAAAAGATGATAATCTAACGTTGGGTAATGTCAAACACACCTAGAAATGCATGTTTAGTCTTCTGTAATCGGTAAAAATGGAACCTTTGAAGGATATCTTCACGAAATGCAGAAACTGCATTCTGTCGTGAAATATCCAGATATCTGATCGTGAAATATCCGGATATGGAAATCTGGATATCCGGATATGTACAGTGAGATATCCAGATATTGGATATCCAGATATGCCCCCGAGGAATATCCGGATATTCTGGAATTTCGTAGAACAGTAGCTGTGCTGTGTACAGTAGGCTGGGGGTTTGTGGACCCTAGATTGATGAAGTTGAGCTTCTGTAATTAATGAACTAAGTCAGAATCATGTGATTAAGGGCTTGTGGCTTTGTTAGAAGCCTTAAGACGTAAACCGTAAAGGAAAGACGTTGTCTTTAAGTGTATGCTTGTAGAGTTTAATTAATGATGTATTATTGGTTCATAACAGATTGTGATACTGCCGTGTTTGGGCTTTGAGATTGTGGACTCTTGGCTTGGATAGCTAGCTTGCAAGGTAAGCTTTCGTGTTCTCGGTTTAGCCATGTTGTGGTTCCACCATGTCCCATGGGGGTATGGTTATATGCATGCTGTGTTACATGCTTTTGATGTTTTGGAAATGCTATTGAGCTGTTATATGCTAGTGCCTTTATGATATGCATGTGGTGTTCCACCTATACGGTAAGCCTGAGTATGTGGTACATACAAGATGATGAGGCTGTGGGTGAGGTGCAAGCGGTGTTCCTTGTACTACATGTAGGTATAGACGTATTCCTGCATTTCTCTGGCCAGTAGAATAGTGATAAACACACATGGCATAAATATCTGTTGCACTGCATAGTTTTGGAACTGATGTTGATATTACTCCTTTTAGAACTTATATTGCACATGTAAGTGAGCTTGGGGTGGAAGATCCTTGAGGACCCCTTGTCTTACTGAAATTTCTGGTTTAGAGATCTCACCCCACGTTTGGGGAATGCTTATTTCAGGTTCAGGTAATGCAGGGGTTGAGACCTCAGACGGCAGGAGGCCGGAGCTGAGTTAGATATTGCTGTTATTATATGCTGACTTGTTGGATGCTGGTTATAAATGCTGCTTTTATGCTTTTAGCTTCTTTATGATATTGGATTATTATGTTGAGACTTGGTTGTTTACGCTGTTGATTTGGTGAGCATGGGAATTGTCCATGCCACATAGACTTTTTATGTCTTGTTTTATTTGGAGTTGTAATAATGTATCAGGATTATTGTCCGGACTACGGGTAGTAGATCCTTGACTTAGATACTCAAAATTATATCTATTTTGAGGTATTTCAGTTAGATGTCTTATTGCAATTTACATACAGCCGATATTTTATGAAATTGATTAAGTAATCAACTTGGCTAAGTACAATGACGTCATAATTGATAAGAAAAAGATATTCCGCAATTTTTAATTAAGCGCAGCTTAATACGATAGTATGATAACATTACCGGGTATACACGGGGTGTTACATTTTATGGTATCAGAGCGACGGTTCAAGGGAAAAGCCTGTATGTATTGCAATGATTAGGATGTTTGGTTGTGTCTGTCTTTTGTTTTTGCTCTGTTGGTTTTATTATGATGATGCATATGTGATCACATTGCGTGAGCCTGATCAACTCATAATTTGTGTAACTTGTGCAGAGTCATGGTAGGATCCACGAGAACACAGGAGACTGATGAGGGTCAACCCGACCCGGTCCTGGCTGCATTAGCTGAGATGCAGGCGGCCCGACAAGCCGACCAGGAGGCCATGAGAATGGCAAACCAGGCCATGTTGGATGCCGTCATAGAGGCGAACAGGAAGGCCACTGAGGATGTGTTGGAGGCCAACCGTTTGGCGAACATGACGATGATGAGAGTCATGTTGGAGGAGTTGAGGACTGGTCCTGCTGTTGGCCATTTTCCTCCGCCACCACCGCCACCGCCTCCACCTCCGCCACCAACCTTGATGGCAATCACCTTACGGGGGCCATGCAGACCGTCCCTGTTTTTGTTGAGGATCGAGATGAGATCGATCTCCGGCTGAATGCTTTTCGTAAGCATAAGCCACCTACCTTTGATGGATCTTATGATCCTGTTATTGCGGCGTGTTGGCTACAGGAGTTGGACAAGATCTTTCGGGTAATGCAGTGTATCGATCCGCAGAAGTTGATGTTCGCTACCTACATGCTGGAGGGTGATGCCCATGAGTGGTGGACGAACACGTCTCATGTCTACGAGATGCAGGGCCATGTGATGACTTGGCCATTCTTCGAGGATTGTTTTCTGGGGCAGTATTTCCCTTACGATGCTCAGGAGAGGAAGCAGGGAGAGTTTGACCGGTTGGTTCAGGGCTCATTGTCTGTGGACGAGTACCTGGCCAAGTTCAACCAGTTGGTGAAGTTTGCACATTTCAGGATGGCGAGGCCTACTCCTACATTCTTGGCTGCTAAGTTCCGCACGGGACTTAGTGAGGATATTGTTGGTTACCTTGCTGGTTCTGCTTCGAGAGACTTTGGGACACTGGTTCAGCAGTGTCGTGATATTGAGGACTTCTACAGCTCGAGTAAGGCCAAGAGGGCCAAGGTTGCAGAGGCGACGAAGGTATTAGCTGGCAGTTCCACTTCTTGGAGAGACAGGAAGTTTGGGAACAAGGGTAAGGGAAAGCAGTTGGCAGCTCGACAGGCGCCGAATCAGTTCAAGAGGACTTCTGCTCAGGGGAGTGCAGCGAGACCTCCTGCTCCTAGGTGCTCGGGATGCGGGAAGACTCATTTTGGGCCGTGTTCTACCGGCCAGTTGATTTGCTTTCAGTGTGGCAAGGAGGGCCACTTCTCTAGAGATTGACCATCGTCGACGGCGAGAGCTACTACAGTGCAGGCAGTGCCACTTCAGATGGTTCCCCTTCCACCTACTTCGGCACCGGCAGTGCCACTGTCTTTTGGACGTGTTTATACCCTGGATCGTAAGCACTCGGATCGAGCTTCGAACCTTGTCAGAGGTACTGTTACTATTGGTGCATCATCTGTTGATGTCTTGTTTGACTCTGGGGCTACGCATTCTTTTGTTGCAACCCCGATTGCTGTGGGGCTTGAGTTGCCCATGTCTGTGCTTTCCCACCGTTGCAGGTGACCACCGCCACCGGAGAAAAGTGTGATTCTACCACTATACATCGAGATGTCATGTTTCAGTGGGAGGGCAGTGAGTTCTCGGTTGATCTGATAGGATTGCCGATGGCCAACTTGGAGGTTATTCTGGGCATGGATTGGTTGTCCAGGCACTGTGCATTGATTGACTGTTGTGCCAAGCGTGTGGTGATGTCTTCGTGTGATTCCACAGCTAGTTCCTCGCCGTACATTTTTTTGCTGCAGGCTAGGAGAGCCTTGAGAGCTGGGGCATTTGGATATGTCATGTTGGGAGGTTTGGTGAGTGGGACACAGGAGGATATCATTGGCATTCTTGTGGTGAGGGAATTCCTCGAGATGTTTCCTGAGGAGATTCCTGAGTTTCCGCCACAGAGGGAGATAGATTTCTCCATTGATCTGTCGCCTGGTGTGGGGCCTATTTCATTAGCTCCATACTGGATGTCGCCACCGGAGTTTGCAGAGCTGAAGAAGCATATTGACGATCTTTCAACGAAAGATTTCATTCGACCGAGTGTGTCTCCTTGGAGAGTGCCGGTCATTTTTGTTAAGAAGAAGGACAGGACAATGCGATTGTGCACCGACTACAGGCAACTGAACAAGGTGACAATCAAGAACAAGTATCCCCTTCCTCGGATTGATGATCTGTTGGATCAGATTAGGGGTGCTTGCATGTATTCGAAGATTGATCTCCGGTCCGGATACCATCAGATTCGGGTGAAGCCGGAGGATGTCCCTAAGACCGCATTCCGTTCGAGATACGGTCACTTTGAGTATTTGGTGATTCCGTTTGGACTCACCAATGCACCTGCTGTGTTCATGGATTACATGAACCGAATTTTCCAGTCGTACCTGGATCAGTTTGTGATCGTCTTCATTGACGATATTTTGATTTACACCAAGACGGAGGAGGAGCATGTGGAGCATCTGAGATTTGTTCTGCAAGAGCTGAAGGAGAAGAAGTTGTATGGGAAGCCTTCAAAGTGTGAGTTTTGGCTCAAGTCTGTGAAGTTCCTTGGGCATATTATTTCTGCTGAAGAAGTTGCAGTGGATCCGAACAAGATCGAGGCCGTACTGGATTGGGAGAGGCCCAAGACAATTACGAAAGTAAGGAGCTTTCTGGGTTTGGCAGGTTACTACCGGAGGTTCATCAAGAGTTTCTCCACGATGGTTCTCCCTTTGACTCTTCTTACCCGGAAAGAGACTCCATTTGTGTGGACTAACGAGTGTGAGGTCTGTTTTCAGGAGTTGAAGAAGAGACTGACTACTGCACCTGTATTGGTCCTTCCTGACCCTGCGCTTGAGATTGAGCTTTACACCGACGCCTCCGGGAAGGGGCTAGGTTGTGTGTTGATGAAGTTGGGCAAAGTGATTGCCTATGCTTCGAGACAGCTGAAGCCTCATAAGGAGAACTACCCTACTCATGACTAGAAGTTGGCTGCTATTGTGTTTTCTTTCAAGATTTGGAGGCATTATCTTTTTGATTTGAAGTTTGTGGTGTTCAGTTACCACAAGAGTTTGAAGTATCTTTTCGACCAGAAATAGCTGAACATGAGGCAGAGAAGATGGATGGAGTTCATAAAGGATTACGACTTTAAGTTGAAGTATCATCCTGGCAAGGCCAATGTGGTAGCTGATGCTTTGAGCCGGAAACCCGGGAGCTTATCCAGTTTGTTACTTGGTAACTTTGATGTGGTTGAGAAGTTCCGAAACCTGGCAGTGACCGGTCCGAGTGGGAGTGCACTTCTCGAGATGGAAGCAGCAGATGTCGTGAATTAGTTGTTAGAAAAGATCAAAGAGGCACAAGTTCAGAGAGAGTGTCTGGATTATGTGAAGAACCAAGACGGTGTGTCTTGGAATGATGATGGACTTCTTTTGTTCCAACAGAGGATCGTGGTTCCTCGAGGTCCGTTGACCGATGATGTTATGGCAGAAGCCCATAAAGGCCAGTTTTCTATCACCCTGGTGCTACTAAGATGTATCAAGACCTGAAGAAGAACTTCTGGTGGCCGGGCAAGAAGAAAGATGTTGTTGTCTTCGTTTCCAAGTGTTTGGTTTGCCAGAAGGTGAAGATCGAACATCAGAGACCGTCTGGTGAACTTCAAACTCTTGAAGTACCAGAGTAGAAGTGGGAAGGTATTTCCATGGACTTCGTGGTGGGATTGCCGAAGACTCAGGCGGGTTGTGACTCTATCTGGGTAATTGTGGATAGACTGACGAAGTATGCCCATTTTCTTCCAGTGAAGGTGAGCTTCACTACAGAGCAGTTGGCCAAGCTTTATGTTCGCGAGATTGTGAAGCTTCACGGGGTGCCCGAGAGTTTCATCAATGATAGGGACCCGAAGTTCACATCTCGGTTCTGGGAGGCGCTGCAGGAGGCTTTTGGTACGCAGTTGAGATTGAGTACCGCCTATCACCCTTAGACTGAAAGACAGACTGAGAGAACCATCCAGACCTTGGAGGACATGTTGCGAGCTTGCACGTTGGAGCAGGGCTCGGCATGGGATAGGTACCTTCCGTTGGTTGAATTTTCGTACAACAACAGCTTTCATGCTAGCCTGGGAATGGCGCCCTACGAAACACTGTATGGTAGGAGGTGTCGGACTCCTACCTGTTGGTCTGAGGTTGGGGACAAGGAGCTTTTTGGCTTGGACTTAGTCCAAGATACCACCCAGAAGATCCAGATGATCCGTGAAAAGTTGAAGCAGGCGCAGAATCGCCAGAAGAGCTACTATGAGGTCAAGCATCGTCCACTGGAGTTCAGTGAGGGTGAGCACGTGTTTGTGAGACTTTCACCTGTTACCGGTGTTCGTCGTGCACTCGGAGTGAGGAAGCTGAGCCCGCGATATATTGGGCCATACCAGATCATTGGTAGAGTAGGACCACTTGCCTACCGGCTTGCCTTGCCTCCGAACTTGGCCAATATCCACGACGTGTTTCACGTGTCTCAGCTTCGGAAGTACATAGCAGATCTGTCGCACGTGGTGCAACCTGATGACGTGGAGGTTCGGGAGAACCTAAAGACTCCCTTCGGACCACTCAAGATTCTCGATCGTGGCAAGAAGCAGCTGAGGAGCAAGATCATTCCTATGGTCAAAGTGCAATGGACCGGAAGAACGTACTTGGGAGCGTGAGGACGAGCTTCTCCGGCATTACCCCAAGTTTCGAGACGAGTATGTTTTCTAATTTTGAGGACAAAATCCTAAAAAGGTGGGGTGAATGTAAGAACCTGCACCGTTAATTAAGGAAATTATTAATTAATTATGTTAAATTAGGAAATGATTCCATAATTGACCTTAATAATTATTAAGAGGCTTTAATAATTACGATAAGTGATTAAGAATGTTGAAATTCGTTTTCGAAAGAAAAGTGCAGATACCGGTTCTGTTAGTCGGTATAAATGCGTACCGAAAAAATATCCCAGAAAATTATAATAAGTGCATGATAATTACTAGAATAATATGTCGGACTTGTAAAACGAGTTTAGAGTCAAAATAATGAGAACTGGTGCCAAAAACTGATATTGGCTATGAAAAGCGCGTACCAGAAAGGTGCTCCGAAAAATATAATAAAAATAAAATAATTCTTGTAAAATCGAGTAGGTTAAGATTCCAAATTTTGGGATTAAAATGTTAAGCGTAGCAACTAAAGTTAATACTGTGTGTTTTATGGTTAAGTGGCTATATATACTCATTCTTTGGGCACAAAACCCTAGAGTCTTTTTTCCTACGTGACTTTGGGCGGCTGAGGGTCTTCAAACACTGTTCCATTGGTCTTCTTCACCTTCTCTTGAGCAAAGTTGATACCTTTTGCATTGATCCTTCTCTTTTCTTCTTGTAAACACTTGGGAATCATCATTGTGAGGGTGTGAGGGTGCATTTCTTGAGGCTTTGGCCAGTGTTTGTAGTCAGTGAGTGTGCTGAGTTGGAGTTTGGGTTGAGAGCTACCTTGTTCTTGGCTTGTGAAGCTTCAAGAAGCTTCCTTTGTGTAGAAAGGTCCAAGCTTGTGTTCTCATTTTCGTTCCTCTTCATAGTCAAAACCTTGGAGTTGTCTAGTGAGCTCCAAGAGCATCTCCTTTTGCTGTTTTGAGCTTGTGGTATGATCATCACACTTGAACTTGAGTTTTTATGCTTAAAAATGGAACCTTGATGCATGTAATGGTTAAAAGATGATAACCTAACGTTGGGTAATGTCAAACACACCTAGAAATGCATGTTTGGGCTTCTGTAATCTGTAAAAATGGAATCTTTGAAGGATATCTTCACGAAATGCAGAAACTGCATTCTGTCATGAAATATCCGGATATCTGATCGTGAAATATCCGGATATAGACATCCAGATATAAGAATCTGGATATCCGGATATAAATATCCGGATATGGGGATCTGGATATCTGGATATTGATATCCGGATATGTACAGTGAGATATCCGGATATTGGATATCCGGATATGCCCCCGAGGAATATCCAGATATTCTGGGATTTCGTAGAACAGTAGCTGTGTTGTGTACAGTAGGCTATTGGGGGTTTGTGGATCCTAGATTGATGAAGTTGAACATCTGTAATTAATGAACTAAGTGAGAATCATGTGATTAAGGGCTTGTGGCTTTATTAGAAGCCTTAAGACGTAAACCGTAAAGGAAAGACGTTGTCTTTAAGTGTATGCTTGTAGAGTTTGATTAATGATGTATTATTGGTCCATAACAGATTGTTATACTGCCGTGTTTGGGCTTTGAGATTGTGGACTCTTGGCTTGGATAGCTAGCTTGCAAGGTAAGCTTTCGTGTCTTCAGTTTAGCCATGTTGTGGTTCCACCATGTCCTATGGGGGTATGGTTATATGCATGCTGTGTTACATGCTTTTGATGTTTTGGAAATGCTATTGAATTGTTATATGCTAGTGCCTTTATGATATGCATATGGTGTTCCACCTATACGGGAAGCCTGAGTATGTGGTACATACAAGATGATGAGGCTGTGGGTGAGGTGCAAGCGGTGTTCCTTGTACTACATGTAGGTATAGACGTATTCCTGCATTTCTCTGGCTAGTAGAATAGTGATAAACACACATGGCATGAATATATGTTGCACTGCATAGTTTTGGAACTGATATTGATATTACTGCTTTTAGAACTTATATTGCACATGTAAGTGAGCTTGGGGTGGAAGATCCTTGAGGACCCCTTGTCTTACTGAAATTTCTGGTTTAGAGATCTGATCTCACCCCACGTTTGGGGAAAGCTTATTTCAGGTTCAGGTAATGCAGGGGTTGAGACCTCAGTGGCAGGAGTCCGGAGCTGAGTTAGATATTGCTGTTATTATATGCTGACTTGTTGGATGCTGGTTATGCATGCTGCTTTTATGCTTTTAGCTTCTTTATGATTTTGGATTATTATGTTGAGACTTGGCTGTTTTAACTAAGCGCAGCTTAATATGATAGTATGATAACATTATCGGGTATACACGGGGTGTAACATTTTATGGTATCAGAGCGACGGTTCAAGGGAAAAGCTTGTATGTATTGCAATGATTAGGATGTTTGGTTGTGTCTGTCTTTTGTGTTTGCTCCGTTGGTTTTATTATGATGATGCATATGTGATCACATTGCGTGGGCCTGATCAACTCATAATTTGGGTAACTTGTGCAGAGTCAAGGTAGGATCCAGGAGAACACGGGAGACTGATGAGGGTCAACCCGACCCGGTCCTGGCTGCATTAGCTGAGATGCAGGCGGCCCGACAAGCCGACCACGAGGCCATGAGAAAGGCAAACCAGGCCATGCTGGACGCCGTCAAAGAGGCGAACAGGAAGGCCACTGAGGATGTGTTGGAGGCCAACCGTTTGGCGAACATGACGATGATGAGAGTCATATTGGAGAAGTTGAGGACTGGTCCTGCTGTTGGCCATTTTCCTCCCTCACCACCTCTACCGCCTCCACCTCCACCCAGTCTGCTGGACGACAGTCAGAGTCAGATGGGTGATGGCAGTCACCTTACGGGGGCCATGCAGACCGTCCCTGTTTTTGTTAAGGATCGAGATGAGATCGATCGCCGGCTGAATGCTTTTCGTAAGCATAAGCCACCTACCTTTGATGGATCTTATAATCCTGTTATTGCGGCGCGTTGGCTACAGGAGTTGGACAAGATCTTTCAGGTAATGCAGTGTATCGATCCGCAGAAGTTGATGTTCGCTACCTACATGCTGGAGGGCGATGCCCATGAGTGGTGGACGAACACGTCTCATGTCTACGAGATGCAGGGCCATGTGATGACTTGGCCATTCTTCGAGGATTGTTTTCTGGGGCAGTATTTCCGTTACGATGCTTAGGAGAGGAAGCTGGGAGAGTTTGACCGGTTGGTTCAGAGCTCATTGTCTGTGGACGAGTACCTGGCCAAGTTCAACCAGTTGCTGAAGTTTGCACATTTCAGGATGGCGAGGCCTACTCCTACATTCTTGTCTACTAAGTTCCGCAGGGGACTTAGTGAGGATATTGCTGGTTACCTTGATGGTTCTGCTTCGAGAGACTTTGGGACACTGGTTCAGCAGTGCCGTGATATTGAGGACTTCTACAGCTCGATTAAGGCCAAGAGGGCCAAGGTTGCAGAGGCGACGAAGGTATTAGCGGGTAGTTCCACTTCTTGGAGAGACAGGAAGTTTGGGAACAAGGGCAAGGGAAAGCAGTTGGCAGCTCGGCAGGCGCCGAATCAGTTCAAGAGGACTTCTGCTCAGAGGAGTGCAGCGAGACCTCCTGCTCCCAGGTGCTCGGGATGCGGGAAGACTCATTTTGGGCCGTGTTCTACCGGCCAGTTGATTTGCTTTCAGTGTGGCAAGGAGGGCCACTTCTCTAGAGATTGTCCGTCATCATCGGCGAGAGCTACTGCAGTGCAGGCAGTGCAACTTTAGATGGTTCCCCTTCCACCTACTTCGGCACCGGCAATGCCACCGTCTTCTGGACGTGTTTATACCCTGGATCGTCAGCAGTCGGATCGAGCTCCGAACCTTGTCAGAGGTACTGTTACTATTGGTGCATCATCTGTTGATGTCTTGTTTGACTCTGGGGCTACACATTCTTTTGTTGCAACCCCGATTACTGTGGGGCTTGAGTTGCACATGTTTGTGCTTTCTCCACCGTTGCGGGTGATCACCGCCACCGGAGAAAAGTGTGATTCTACCATTGTACATCGAGATGTCGTGTTTCAGTGGGAGGGCCGTGAGTTCTCGGTAGATCTGATAGGATTGCCGATGGCCAACTTAGAGGTTATTCTGGGCATGGATTGGTTGTCCAGGAACTGTGCATTGATTGACTGTTGTGACAAGCGTGTGGTGATGTCTCCGAGTGATTCCACAGCTAGTTTCTCGTCGTACATTTCTTTGCTGCAGGCTAGGAGAGCCTTGAGAGCTGGGGCATTTGGATATGTCATGTTGGGAGGTTTGGTGAGTGGGACACAGGAGGATATCATTGGCATTCCTGTGGTGAGGGAATTCCTCGAGATGTTTCCTGAGGAGATTCCTGAGTTTCCGCCACAGAGGGAGATAGAGTTCTCCATTGATCTGTCGCCTAGTGTGGGGCCTATTTCATTAGCTCCATACCAGATGTCGCCTCCGGAGTTGGCAGAGCTGAAGAAGCATATTGAGGATCTTTCAGCGAAAGATTTCATTCGACCGAGTGTGTCTCCTTGGGGAGCGCCAGTCATTTTTGTGAAGAAGAAGGACGGGACAATGCGATTGTGCACCGACTACAGGCAACTGAACAAGGTGACAATCAAGAACAACTATCCCCTTCCTCGGATTGATGATCTGTTGGATCAGCTTAGGGGGGCTTGCGGGTATTCGAAGATTGATCTTCGGTCCGGATACCATCAGATTCGGGTGAAGCCGGAGGATGTCCCTAAGACCGCATTCCGTTCGAGATACGGTCACTTTGAGTATTTGGTGATTCCGTTTGGACTCACCAATGCACCTGTTGTGTTCATGGATTACATGCACGGGATTTTCCAGCCGTACCTAGATCAGTTTGTGATCGTCTTCATTGACGATATTTTGATTTACTCCAAGACAGAGGAGGAGCATGTGGAGCATCTGAGATTTGTTCTGCAAGTGCTGAAGGAGAAGAAGCTGTATGCGAAGCCTTCAAAGTGTGAGTTTTGGCTCAAGTCTGTGAAGTTCCTTGGGCATGTTATTTCTGCTGAAGGAGTTGCAGTGGATCCGAACAAGATCGAGGTCGTACTGGAATGGGAGAGGCCCAAGTCAGTTACGGAAGTGAGGAGCTTTCTGGGTTTGGCAAGTTACTACCGGAGGTTCATCAAGGGTTTCTCCATGATGGTTCTCCCGTTGACTCGTCTTACCCGGAAAGAGACTCCATTTGTGTGGACTCCCGAGTGTGAGGTCTGTTTTCAGGAGTTGAAGGAGAGACTGACTACTGCACCTGTGTCGGTTCTTCCTGATCCTGTGCTTGAGATTGAGCTTTACACCGACGCCTCCGGGAAGGGGTTAAGTTGTGTGTTGATGAAGTTGGGCAAAGTGATTGCCTATGCTTCGAGGCAGCTAAAGTCTCATGAGGAGAACTACCCTGCTCATGACTTGGAGTTGGCTGCTATTGTGTTTGCTTTCAAGATTTGGAGGCATTATCTTTTTGGTTTGAAGTTTGTGGTGTTCAGTGACCACAAGAGTTTGAAGTATCTTTTCGACCAGAAAGAGCTGAACATGAGGCAGAGAAGATGAATGGAGTTCATAAAGGATTACGACTTTGAGTTGAAGTACCATCCTGGCAAGGCCAATGTAGTAGCTGATGCTTTGAGCCAGAAACCCGAGAGCTTATCCAGTTTGTTACTTGGTAACTTTGATGTGGTTGAGAAGTTTCGAAACCTGACAGTGACCGCTCCGTGTGGGAGTGCACTTCTCGATATGGAAGCAGCAGATGACGTGAATAAGCTGTTAGAAAAGATCAAAGAGGCACAAGTTCAGAAAGAGTGTCTGAATCAAAGAACCAATGGTGGATCAATGAACATTGTCAAAATAGGACCCCATATCCTCCATTGTCAAAAACTATAATGCCACTCCTTACTGCATACATTTCCATACCTATTTCGCAGTTGTGCCTTCTTTCACCCCAGAAAATAGAAGTCTAATAAGCCAAACACATAACAAAAGTCGCTTTTGACCCAAGAATTATCTGTCACGAATCACCTAAATTTTAAAATTTGACCTACTTAAAGAATAATAAATTTGATTATTGAGAGTTCCAGCTAAATCCTAAAAGGATAATAAAGGATAATGAATTTGATTTTTGAAAATGGTAACTCACTGGAGGGATGAAAAGCCTCAAACTCAAAACCTAAGTTAAAGATTTAGACAACGGTTCAAACTTGAAATTGAATTAATCGGTTCATTAGAAGTTTGGACACCGAATGATACTTAAAAAAAAAAAAAATTGGTCTTGAACAAAATGAATATCACTATTTCGTCATCACTGTATTAATTTTTCATTAGTTCCAAGTATCTCCATCAGCTTCCACATCATCTACTCTAACTAGAAAACATAATGCAACGACGCTCAATTGAATTGCCAATCAAACCAAAGAAAGCATAAATTATGTTCGGTAGCTGCGGATTTCGAAAGAAAAAAATAAAATAAAATGATAGACCATCATCCATCCTTATATAAAAGAAAATTTTTACTCATCTTTTCTTCTTTTTCTCAAAAACCCTCCGTACTCAGAAGATTAGCATAGAGCTGGTTTCTAAGAAGGTATATTAAAATAAAAAAATGAAAACCCTAAAATTGAAGATTTTAAGAAAGAAATCTTCATAGAAATCTCCTCTTTCATTTCGAAAAATTTTAGGAACACAAAAACGTTACTTAAACACGAATTTATGTATTTCTTTTTTTTCCAATAAAACAAACAAAAAATCATATAAACAAAATCCTTTTGTTAAAAAAAACAAAAAACAAAAACAAAAATCTAAAGAAATCGCCAATCAAGCAAACCAGAATGCTTCAAGATATACAGTAAAACAGAACCAAAATCACCACAGGTTTTTTATTTTGTTTTTCCAAGAATAGATTTCATAACAACAAATTAAAAAAAAAAAAAAAAAATTTGAGAACCTTCAGATCATCATCACGAGGTTGTAGGGTTTTCGCGATTTGACGGTGAGGAGAGAGAGAAGAGAACGCGAGCTGCAAGTTTGAGAAACATGATTCAGATTGAAAACTATAAGAAAACATCATGGAATGAAAACCCCTTTTGTTTCAGGTTGTATTTTACTATCCACACGCTTGTTCCTTTCTTCCTTGCCGCTTCTAGCACTCTCTTCCTCCAACCACCACTTTCACGCTACCCTTGGTCTACGCCTCCCCCCTTACCCTCCTTTTATATACACCCTAAAAACAAATAAATATGAATCCTTTTTAAAAAAAAATTATATTTTAATTTATTTTTATCACCGTTAAAATAATATTCCTAATTAAATTAATATTTCTTAAATATTCTTTAATTTATATTTTACCAATATGTAAGAACGGAGTATTATTTATAGCGGTGTTCGCGGTCTGGATTGGATCAGTTTTGGAAGCAAAAATCATCAAATCCAATCTCTTCGGTTTGATCATATAATCATCCATTCGGTTTTGATTTTTTTTCAAATCTGATCCGATCCAATCCAATTTTTTCCGGTTTGGATTGGATCGTTTTTCGATTTTTTGAAAATCCTAAAATTTATTTCATGATTATTGTGCAAATAACATCTTTTGTAAATATTAACTTTGTACAAAAAATTTAAAATACAAAAGAATTAGTAAACTATAATATAATTTTTTAATTTTGACAATGAGATATGAAGCTCTATAAAGATAAAATTTTGTTGATGAGATATGACTAGATTTTTTCTTGGGATTAGTTGATGGGTTAATGGGTCTTGGGCTTAGAAATTTTTAGGTTATGATTAGGGAAATACCCAAGTAGGTAGAGAGAAATTAATATATTGGATCGGTTTGGATTGGATCGGTTTTCATCAACCCATCCACAAATCGATCCAATCCAATTAAAATTTGCGGTTTTTAATCGGTTTTTGATTTTTCGGTTTTCGATTTATTCGGTTATCAGTTTTTCAGTTCGATCACTGCGGTATAAATCGATTTGGATTGGTTGATGAATACCCCTAATTATTTATGTAATTATGACATAAATAACACTTTTGCCACAAACACAAAAAATACTTCCTTTAAAAATACTCGTATCACCTTTGGGAGGGGTTTAAAGCCTTAATCCTGGACCCGCCCCGATCGGACTAATCGCGAAGCGGTGAACCGATGGAATATTTCCAAAAAAAAAAAAATACTCGTATGATAAACATGAAACTTACTAATTATTTGACAAAAACTAATGTACATTCTACCGAAGTGATACGTGTTAAAATGCAAGTAAAAATACTTCTCGATAAAAATTGGTAAAATCGTTGTGTAACAAAAATTAAAACAGTAGAAACGCAAGTTTCTAAGCTTTTACTTAAGGTTCCTTTTTTTAGTCAATGTAAATAAGTTATTTACATTGAGCAGCGAAAATCAAGATACTTTTATAATTATAATTTAATTCAGGATTATAATAGTCATTTTTATTATTATTTTCTATTTTCTTATTTTTTTCAACTCAAAACGATGTTCGTTTGGAGGCAAAAATAAATTATTTTTATAATTTATTTCAAGGTTATAATAGTTTTTTTTAAAAAAAATTTAATTTTTCAACTCAAAACAATGTCGTTTTAAGTGAATATAAATAACTTGTTTACATTCACTGTATAAACATTAAAACTTTTACATAAACCAAAAAACTAACAGGGTCTTATACCAACCAAAAAAAAAAAAAACTAAGCCAGGTCAACATTTAACACATGACACTTTTTTAAAAAAAAAAGAAAAAAAGAAACCTATTTCTATTTCCCTCAAATCAAAATGCATAGTATCTTCTTCTAGCTATCTGAAAACCATAACCCTCGTGCGAGGTCACTATTGTAGAGAAAGAAGAGGGTGAAGCTACTAGTGAAAAGTTTTAGTACCAAACTGAAATGGATTTTGAATCAATCTATTACGTTTTATTACAAATGTACTTGTTATAGGGGCAAGAGAAAAAGACATTGAGGACACGCAACTGATGCAAGAGTATGTGTTTGATTCGAATCAATTGTTATAAATTTAGGAGTTGTTAAACTTTATTCTTTTGATATTTTGGAGTCGTAGGAGTTGTTAAACTTTCTGTGTTTTTGGACTTATATCTTATATAATTATGTGACTTATATTTTAAATATGAAGTTGTTTATTGAATTTTGAGTAGTGACTGATGTGATATTTTTTTTAATATATATATAATTTTGTAACTTAATCTTAAGTAGTAAAAACTTTACGTTTGTGTCGTTTCTACGATTTACATTTCTACTATCTCATTCTTTTTTTATGTAGAATCTCGGTTTTGCCAATATTGACAGTAAACATAAGCTCCCTCAATTAATTGGGTACTTATAACTATTTTATCCTCATAAATCATAATCTCTTATAATTATTTTTAAAAATTAAATTAATGATTCTCAGTTAATATAATACAATGATACTAAAAATGATGGTAAAAGGTTATAATGGAAAAATAATTGTAAATTAGAACCTCCATCTAATTGAAATACTATTTATATTGATATTTTAAAATGATTATCGAGCAAAGTTTATACATATTACATTTAAGGGGTTTGCATTCATCATTTAACATTACCACAAAAAGTTTCTTACCCACACAACATTTTGTGGAACCCGCATGTTTTGAAGAAGAAGAAAAAACTACGGCACGCAAAATGAATCTCTATAACATAACACAATCATTTTTTCTACAACATAACTCTTATAAAACCCTACATTTAACTATGAAAACAATAAAAAAATAAAGTATTCATCTATTTAGTTATTCTAAATTAAAATCTTAATTTTAGTGTTTTTAATTACTATGTCAAGTTACTTGTTTATTAATCAATAGTTCAGCATACATGATAATATATTAAATATTGGTTTACTGTTTCTCATGTGATTGGTGATAAATTTATTTTCTACGTATATATAAAAGTGTGTGAGATCAATTACCAAAAAAAAAAAAAAGTGTGTGAGATTATATTTTCTCATTTTCTTTCTTCTCACATTAGCTCATATGGATCTGATGCATTTTTATGTATATATAGGAAATAAATTAATTTCCTACAACCAATGTTGTGAAATCCAGCTCGGCTGGGCTGGGTGACCCGAAACTTGGTGAACGGGTCATCGGCCCGGTTTGGGTCAAGCATCGAACTGGTCATACATCGGACTCGGTCAAACCAGATCAAAACTGGCCTAACTCGGTGACCCGGTCGGGTCATGCATTTAAAAAAAACCAAAATTATTTCATCTTGTTATGAAAAAATATAGAACTCATTTAAAAAAATTGTAATTTTATTTGCTAGTAGTATACTCTTCTATAATGACAACAAATTTCAACTTCCAATATAAAAGAATTTTGCGGAACAATAAATTAAGAGAATGTGACATATGTCATTTCAATGTAGATGAATTAGAAAAATACAAGTTCACAACTTCTGGTATTTTGAATGTCATTGAGAGGTATCCTTATGAGGATTCTCAGTTGCAGTTTAAATTGACATAGAGCCTGTTTGGATCTTTTTTTTAAGCTAGAAGCTAGTTATAATCTAAAGTTAAAAAAGAACTTAAAAAAGCTAAAAGCTGTTTGGTAATTATATAAAAATTTCAGCTTAAAAGTTATTTAAAAGCACATATTTCAAGAAAACTATCTCTTTCTTATCTCTATATCTCTTCGTTTAGAAAAAAAACACACAATTCAATAAGAGCATATAATAGCTTAAAAAATAGCTCCTCCTAGGAGCTTTTATCTTTTAGCTTTTTTCTTCATTTTACAAAAAAAAAAGAGGTTTTCTCAAAATCTGTTTGACCTAACTTATGCTTATAAGTAGCTTTTAGCTTAAAAACAGAGGATCCAAACAGGTACATAATAATAGCGTGCATTTTCATTTATTTGTGTTTTATGAACTTGTAAAAGTGCTATTGGATAATTTTTGAACTTATTTAGTGAACCCTGTTTAATTAATTTTAGATATGAAAAATATAATTAAATTTATATGTTCATATTTATATATATCTTGGACAACCGATCCGACCAATGACCTACTGGTCTGACCCGTGACCCAGTACCCTATTCAGGTCGATACCCGAGTCGAATTTAATAACCCTACCTATAATATAAAAAACATTAAATCTATTAAATATAGAAAGAAATAAAAACATTATAACAAACATGTGACTCTAGAGTCTAGACTGACTAGTATATTACTCGTGCGATGCACGGGGGAAAATATCAAAATTCTTGTCGTCCGTCGTGGTTGGTTAATCGCATTGCAAACCTTATATTTACAAAAAACTGTGTTGTTATTTTGTTCTATATTTCAGGTGAAAAAATTACAGCATTGACACATAGCTTTGCAAATATCAACTACAAATAAAAATCTGTTATTCAGAGGGATAATTAATTTTGCATACAACTACATCATAATACACCATAATACGTTATAATACACCATGTTAACATGAGAAAAGGATATAAAAAGAAAAATGTGTACAAATCATTGCTAACTATAACATTCATCAACAAAATCAAGGTAACAATAACACCAAGCAAATATGGATTTAAAATATCAGCTTTTACCTATAATACGAAAACGATCTTCATTCAGTGTCATTTCTTAGCAATCATTGGAGGGACGGGTTCAACACTTACAAAATATGTCATTTCTTGTGTGATTTTCGTTCCTTGTGCCTACGATACAGAAGGTAAAAACTCATTAAAAAAAAGATTGGATTAAATTTTTTTAAGGACCAAAAAAAATGTTGTCTGAACGGGATTTGAATGCAACCTAATCAAATAAGCATGTATAAGTCATATTTTTTGCTTACATTGCAACAAATGCATATGAACAAAATAAAAGCAACTACACTAATCTTTAAGATATACTTTCATTTATTGCAATCACATTTAAAAAATAATAATAAATAATTATTATTTGCAAGGATTTGTGTAGTTAGTATTTGGAATTTTACAAATTTGTATTTACAAAAATAAAAATCAGATTTAGGAATTTAATTATAAAAGAAGAAGGATGAAATTTTAATTTAATTATAAAAATGTGTTTGTGGGTCGGCCTTCCGGGCCAAGTCCAGTTTTCCACCCCTAACTATCAGCATGTAAAAGGTTTTTATATTTATCCACAAAAAAAATTTTTATAGTTTCGTCTAGGTTTTTATATTTTATCTAAGAGATGAACTTTCATTTACTACAATCAGATTTATAAAATAATAATAAATATTTATTTTTTTTGCAAGAATTTGTGTCGTTAGTCTTTGAAATTTCACAAATTTATATTTACAAAAATTGAAATCAGATTTAGTAATTTAATTATAAAAGGAGAAGGATAAAATTTTAGTTGAATTATAAAAATATATTAGCGGGCCGGCCCTCCGGGCTGAGCCCAATTTTCCGCCTCTAACTGTCAGCATTTTATATAAATAATATTTTTTTCAAGAATTAGTGTCGTTAGTCTTTGAAATTTCACAAATTTGTATTTACAAAAATTGAAATCAGATTTAGTAATTTAATTATAAAGAAGAAGGATAAAATTTCAATTGAATTATAAAAATATATTAGCGGGGCGGCCCTCCGGGCCGAGCCCAATTTTTTACCTCTAACTGTCAGTATTTTATATAAAAATTTTTTTTGCAAGGATTAGCGTCGTTAGTCTTTGGAATTTCACAAATTTGTACTTACAAAAATTGAAATCAGATTTAGTAATTTAATTATAAAAGAAGAAAAATAAAATTTTAATTGAATTATAAAAATATATTGGCGGGCCGGCCCTCCATGTCGAGCCCAGTTTTTCACCTCTAACTGTCAACTTTTTTTACAAATAATTATTTTTTGCAAGTATTTGTGTTAATTACACTCTTGCAATAAAAAAATGAAAGTTCAATTTCTTTCTTATGTACTAAATTAAAATTTTCATTTTTATAGTTCTTAAATTTTAAATTTTTTTTTACAGAATGACAGACGTCATTTTTTATTTAAAATTTAATATCAAATTTTAATCTTTGATTTTCGCTAATTAACGATTATAAGTTTCATCAATCAAATTCATTGATTAATTATTAATTCCTAATAAATAATAATCATTGATTGATAAAAATGAATAATTAGGATTTAAATTTTAAAGTTTGACATTCATCTCAAAGCATCGTATCTCATTTTGAAAACTTCCAATTTTAAGGATCAAACCAGGACATAATAGCATAGATATGTAGCATTAACCATCTACATATATATAAAGGAGAGTTCAATGTTGGAAACTTCGCTGATGTATTACTCCCTGCTTAATTCTGAAAATTGTGTTCACACTACATGGCATATAAAAACTTTCCTTCTTTGGTAAATTGAAAAAAGAATTTCTTTTAAAAATCAATTTTTTTTTAAATTGAAAAAAAAATGACCATTTGTGGTACAGACAAGGCATTGAAAGTCCCACTGCCCATCACATTGGAATTGGTCAGCTGATTTAATTGCTTTTTATATTAGAATTTTAAAATTCGAATTTTGATTTATATGTATAACCAATTTAAAAAGTAATATAAACGTTTTTAATTTATATGTATAACCAATTTAAAAAATATAAAATTTTAAATTAAAAGAGAAAAAACTTACTTTAAAAAAATATGTATAATTAATATAAAAGAATTTAAAATTTAAATTTTGATAAAAAAATTAAAAATTTATATCTATGATTCTGTAAAAAATAAATTATTAAAATTTAATCACTATAAAAATGAATGACCATCGAGCTCCTGCATCGCAAAAAGATATTTGCCATTAAATATTTGTACTTGATATTTATGGTGATTTAAACCACGCAAAATGGGAAAAAAATAACAGTGAAGTGTAAAAGTATTCAAACATAAAAAATAAAAAATAATAATAATTAAAGCCAACTTGGCAACACTTTTATTTGATCATAGCTGATTTGACATTTGCTTGATG
Source organism: Gastrolobium bilobum (assembly GCF_033153095.1). NCBI lineage: Eukaryota > Viridiplantae > Streptophyta > Magnoliopsida > Fabales > Fabaceae > Gastrolobium > Gastrolobium bilobum. The sequence continues at coordinate 73,725 of NW_026900031.1, forward strand.
AAAAAGAAGGTCACCTTGAATTGAAACTTCAATAAATAATCATGGGATAATTTCTCTACTTTTAAAAATTTCCCTCTATTAGCACATATAAATATGGGTTTGCTTTTTCTACAGTCAATGTAGATAACTTATCTACAGTGAGTCCAAAACGACGTTGTTTTGAGGCAAAAATTAAAGTATTTTTGTAATTGTAATTTATTTTAGGGTTATAATAGTCTTTTTCATTATACTTTTTTTAATTTTTCAACTCAAAACGACGTCGTTTTGGGAGCGAATGTATATAACTTATCTACATTCACTTTAGACACATTAAAGCCTATAAATATTTAGACTAAAAATTAATAAAATGCATAATTTACTTAAAAACTATTTAGATTCTCATAAAATATAATGATATCAGTAATAAATCATAGATTTGTTGAAGTATACCGTTTTCATGATCAACTTGCATTAGTAACTCCTACTATTTTCTCAATCGTAAATTGAAAGGCCATCTTTTAATTTTTCTACAAAATAAAAATAAAAGATAATGTAATAATTCCGTGAAGATTACGATACCATTATTTCTATGGAAAATATAATCTATTTATTATAAGCACACGCACTAAACAACACATGGAAGGAAGTATGCATATTGTAATAATTGCATCCTTTTACAATGATCCACGCATAGCCTAGGAAATGATGTTAATGAATGTATGAAGAAATCAATGAAAAGATAACAATTAATATGAAAATAGAAATAGGGGATTATTGTGCAAAAGCCGAAGAGATAATTCAAAATATTTCGCTCAAAATTTGAAGAGGATACGAAAAATAAAAAAGCGATAGAGAAATTGGCTAAGACCAAATGTATACGTATATAGCCTAACTTGACTTATTAATAATAATATTTATCGTATTAATTAATAGAATATATATATATATATATATATATATATATATATATATATATGCACACACACACTAAGATAGTGTTCTTCCCAAAAGTTATTAGGAGATAGTCGCTATCAAATGAAATAAAAGGGGAAATGCGCATTTACTCTTCATTTCGATTTTCTTCTCATTCCTTGAAAGTTTAAATTATAGAGGAACAAGATTTTTAATGTTAATTCTTCTGTGTATTTCATCACTTTTTTGAAATTCGAATGCTGAATTGATTTCAAATTTTAGATTTCAATTTTAAATTTCAAATTGTAATGTTGGGAAGGATTTGGAAATAAAAAATTAAATAAATAATAATTTCTTTTAAAAATCGAAATAAAAAATCAATAGAAAACTAAGTTAGTCATTTATAGTGGCAGGCAACTCATTCAATGTCTCACTTATTTGTACATTGAAATTACTCAGCTCTTTTAAATGCTTTCTACATTGGAATTGCTCACTCTTTTGAAATTCGAATTCTAAATTGATTTCAAATTTTGGATTTCAATTTTAAATTTCAAATTGTAATGGTGAGAAAGAATTTGGAAATAAAAAATTAAATAAATAATAATTTCTTTTAAAAATCGAAATAAAAAATCAATGAAAAATTATGTTAATCATTTATGGTGGCAGACAGACAACTCATTCAATGTCCCACTGATTTGTACATTGGAATTACTCAGCTCTTTTAAATGCTTTCTGCATTGGAATTGCTCACTCTTTTGAAATTCGAATTCTAAATTGATTTCAAATTTTGGATTTCAACTCTTCTAAATTTTGAATTTATGTTTAAATTTGAATTTTGGATTTGAATTTTTAACTTTGTAATGATGGGAAAACTTTTAGAAAATTTTGTCTAGCAGACAACTTATTTAATGTCCCACTACTTTTCTTTTGTTGTATATTATGAGTAAAAAGACCTTCACTTTTCTTTTGTTGTACATCTGACTATTTTTTGCATGGATAATTGTTAGCACTATTAATGCTGCATAAAAAACAAAAACATTAATAAAATTTGTAAAATAACAAAATTATTTATATTGTAAAATAAATTCAAAATTTGGAAATAAATTAAATGAAAAATTATGAGAACTTGATATGTGGAAAAAAAGTTCAGCATTTAATATTTATGCAGTGAAAAAAAATATATATAATAAATTTGAATTTAATATAAAATTATAGATTAAAAAATAAAATATTTAAAATTATAAAAATAAATTTATAGTCGATAAAAATTATTTAAAATTTCTAATTTAAAAGAAAAATAAGAAATGGCATAATTTATACTTTGCTAAAAATAAATTAAAATTTTAACATAAAAATTTTAAATATACATGTATAACCAATTAAAAATATATATAAAAAACATAAATTAAAATAGAAAAAAATTACATAAAAAATATGTATAATTAATATAAAAAGTTTTAAATTTTAAATTAAAATTTTAATACCAATATCAAAAAATGTTGATCCGGATCGGCAGTCCCATCCAATCAAAGTTATTAAAATCGAGATTTTAAGTAAAATCGAAAAAGAACTAAAAAATCATAAAACGTAAAATCGTAATGTAAATAATTGTAAAAAATCATAAACATAAAAGTATTTAAAATATTGATAAAATCATTTTGATAAAAAAAATCATAAAAATATAAAATCGTAATGATAAATCAAGATTTTAACAACTATACACTCAATTATAACAATCGTATTAAAATCTCACATCCTTATGTAAAACTTGTTAAAGCAAAACCCAATGGATGGCAGTCGCACCAATTCAAAGTTACTGTTTGAAACCCAGGTTAACAGTTCCATCCTTGAAGAGGAAGACTCTTGGCCTTTCACCACCTTTCACCACATCCAGGTTGAACTGCAAAATTTATGTATATATCTAAAAAAAAAAAAAAAAAAAAACTGCTAAAAGAAAACAAAATCTAATATCCAAATTAAGAAATTAATTTTGTGTACTCTTTTTTTCCCTTTCTATAAAGTTTTGGAAAATAAAAATTTTCAGATTTTGAAGTTAAACATGTTATAAATTTGTGTGATAACTTGCAATAGTGTTTATAAATAACCTACTAATTAAATAAGAATATACATCTCGCTTGATGACCAAAAATTTATATCAAACATGTCAAAATAATTTTTTTATTTAACAAAATATTTCTTTGACAAAACAAAATTAAAGATAATGTAACATCAGTAACCATTTGGACTGTGCAAAATAATCCAATGAATGGAATTGAATTATATTTTTCTAAACTAATTTGGAGAATCGAACTAGTTTAGAAACAAATTTTAAAATTGAACAGAATAAAATAACTATTTTAGAAAACCAATTCAAAACTGTTTTGCATACCCGAACTTGTTGTAAAATGATTTATAATTGAAATCAATCATAAATTATAAACTAATTTTGAACCACGACTAAGTTCCAAATAGATTTTGTACCAATTCAAAAAATAAAATAAAACTAATTATAATAAAATAAAACAATTTAATCCACTAGAGCTATCCTAATGAAGTGGATGTGTGTAATAGGATGTGTGTTAGTGTGAGTTGCTTTATGCAATTCCTGTAAGTGTAACCTTTAAAAAAATAAAATAAAATAAAAATAAAAAATAAAAACAATTTGATTCAACCGAACCAACTCAGTTAAAAAAGCAGCTTCGGGTTGAAAGCCCTCCCGTAATTCCTATAACCCTTTCAGTTGAATTCCATACTAAAGTTATCCTTTCATTATTACCAAAAAAAAAAAAAAGTTATCCTTTCATTAATTCTCCCTTATATTATCTAATATACATACTATTTGATACAATATTTGTGGGGGAAACCAACAAAAGCGAAGTTTATGTATTCAAGTTCCACAAGTTCCAAAACGAAATCAACTGCCTCTTAATCTCAACATTGAACAACTACAATTTTTAACCAATAAAAAACAATCATTACCAAACCCCAATATTTAACGCAATAATTCTCATCACTTATGTACAACGCAAGCGGTGTGGTAACCGGCTTGATAGTTCTATATTATCACAAAATTTGGATAATCAACTGCCCGTTCCAACCAATCTGCATGTTGAACGAAGTGGATTCAGACTTAGTTTGCATAAATGCCAAATATCTCTCATACCAGACATAGAGCAGTGAGATGGACAACAACTACAGACAGATATTAGAATGACACCACAGACTGGGGATGAGTCGAAGATTGCAGCTGAGATAGTGCAGTATCACTTTCTTCACTCTCATAAGCAATTGGTTTTCCACATACATCCTTCCTGTGAATCAAATAACAAATTGGAAGGACAATATAATCATCTATGTAAAATGGAAATAACAAGCGGTTTTGTCAAAACGGTAAAAGCGATAAAATGATCATACAAATGGGTATTCCGTGACCATTAGTCATCATTTTTTATCCTCACAATCTCATGTTAAACTCGGTAAACTCAATGACATATAGAAAGGGACCACAAAGTATTTGAGCAAAAAATGCATAAGCTAAAACTGACTTATTTTATCCCATTCCTTTTTCTTCTTTTTTTTTCTTTTTTATAGGTGAATAGAGTTCAAGCAAAAGGTTATGCTTAAATAGGCATACCTTTGAGAGGTGAAACTTTCCTCAGATAATGCCTTCTCCAACCTCTCTTCGAATGGCGTTGCATGCCAGTTCACTTTTTGATCCTGAAAACATTCAACAATAATCAGGTGCAGTATCTAGAATTTAAACTCTTTCACATAGCAAATAATGATTACATGTCATACTTCCTTGTACTTAGTGGTTGAATTTGGTATGCCATTGCCATCCCACCATTTAGGAGGTGGAACGTGAGAATCCTCATCTTCATTCCAGTGTGCAGCAACCATCCCAATGATAGGCCTGTCGGCAGGAGTTTTGCGGATCTGAGTATAAGCAATCTCCATTCTCTTGTTTCTCTCCTCCAGAATGACAGATGCAGGCTTCAACCAAGAAGATAAGCTTTCTTCCACCTTAGATTCATTTTCATAGGACATTTTCTTTAACCCTTTTTCTGGTGTAGAAGTAGAATTTTGAGACTGCTCAACTGATTCACTCAGCTTCCTTGAATCTCGCTCAGCTTCAATATCCTCTTCCGCGGGAATCTTGGTCTGAGAGACATCCTCGACTTTGTAAACTGAATATCCAAACTGAGACTGAACTCGAGACTTACCCTTTGGTAAGTTTTCCAGTGTGGCAGGGCGAACAGTTCCAGGAGTTTGCATTTCATCAGATAACTTCATTGGAGTAGGATAAGGTGATGGTTTATATGCACCCTCATTATTTGTTGAGTCTGTTTTCTTCCTATGCCATCCACCATAATCAGAAGAGTCACACGATGATAAATCAGTGTCACATTCAAAACGTACAGACTTGTTCCTTGTCTTAGTGTATGTGGTTGATGGCCAGGGTGAAACAGAAGCTGTACTCTTTTCAGTCCTATCTGAAGTATGAAGGCTTGCTGTCCTACTTCCTTCCGTAGAGTCAAGAGCGTCGCATTGGATATTTTGTGCATTGGAGATACAGCTGCAAATGAAAAGAAATTAACTTCTGACAAGATTCTATATAATTTTTAAAAATGAACCATGTCTGACCAAAATACTAGTGTACATTCCGTGAAAATCCCATACAACACATGCCCAAAAGGGGAAAAAAATTGAGAATCAACTTCCCCATTTTTCGAGAGAGACCTTTTATAAAGAGGAACAATTTTCCCTAGATTCTTTAATAGAAATAAGCTGCAGCAGTTCCTAATAAGGTGGCCTTCCATTGTGCTATGGGTAAATAATGGAATATCGGCCTCCTTTGAAATTGACTAAAAATTTGCTTGCTCCCCATATATTATTATTCAATATCAGCAGAAAAAAGATTCAGTACAAAAAGATGAAAAACCTGCTTGGTGTGTGCTCTAAAGAATCAGTTACTTTCCCCCATTCTTCGCAATATTTTACAGGAGTTAGGGGGTTGAATGGTTGAACATTTAGCTGAACTTTCTCGGCAGATGTATTGGGAAGCGAAGAACGAAACCTTGAAGGATCAGAATCTTTATCCCAAGAAGGTGAGACTTTCAGTTTCTCAGACGCTTTCCGAATTTCAGCAGCAGTTCTTGATATTGTACCAGAAGCTTTAAGAAACTTGGCCTGCAGAAAGAGTTTATATAATCATGTAAATTGAGAATCAACAAATTAAACCAAATACAAAAATTAGTTCAAACTTTAAAAGTATTTTTGAGAAATTGTATATAATATAGAAAACATAGTTTGCTCATTTGTACGAATTCAAAAGCAAAATTACATAAAAATTCTAAAACTCTTTTTCTTCCAGCAGCAAGGCATCGTCCATCTTAGACGATCTAGTTGCTCAGTTTACAAAGGTTTCTGTGCCTGAAACAGCATATGCTAGCAACAATATGATGTAGTAGAAATATGGTTCATACATGACATATCAGGAATACATCATGGAACTCACACAATGATAATATGATATGATCATCATCACGGAAAAATTGTTACCTTCATGACAAATATAATGAAAGGGATGCACCAGAGAATGAGCCAACAGACTTAAACCCAACAATATCCACTAATTTGTCATTGAAAAAATTCATTTATTTAATCGAAAATGCAGCAAGGTTTGGACCAAAATGTAGTTCCTTTCATCCAGTATATCTTAGGTATAAGCACTTGATACAAATCTCAGTTTCTAGAATTAGAAATGACCAGAAGTTCAACACTTCAAGTGTGCTAATTTATATATAAAAATAATAGATGCTGTGAGACTGTAACAACATAGAACTCAATATTTTGCGGCCAACATTTCCACACATGCTGCTGTTATATAAGGTCAGATTATCTATAAGTGACCTTGCTGCAAGAATCTTGAGGCAGAAATATACAATGCAGTGCCAAGATTATAAGAGGTTGTAAGGAAAAAGATGTAAACATTGCAGCTTCTTGAGATAGCTTTTGAAAAGGGGGAAAAAAAGGCAATATTTTCCAAAAATTAATTCTGGGAATATGATTGCCTTTTTTTTTCAATAGCACTTTCAGAAAATTGCAAAAAAAGAAGAAGAAAAAATGCGAGAATTTTTCTAAAATAAGCTAATTCAACCACACACTAAGTAAAAGCATTTCAGGTAATTACACAACTTAGAGCTGATTCTGTTTCCAGTAACCATAATTGAGAAGACTTTTAACACCTCACTTCAAATTAAATTATAGATTCCATCCAGTTCAAAGCTGTAGCATTGAGAATCTCGGTATGCAATAAAAAGCCTCTTGAAAAGATGTATCAAAAGCAACGGAAAAAGTGAAAAGAAGTTACAAAGGACCACCCAGTTGAAATAAAATGATTCCTAGTGTTCTGGAATCTAAGTTCCTCTCAATAACTTGACAATTGGTCAGAATTGAAAAAAGCCAGCTTTTCAGGTCCTAATTCTTGCCACTCTAAATTGTCTTGAGAATATTCTCTTATAATTCCATGGTACACATAAAAAAAGAAATTACTTTTAGGAAAAATAAAATAAAATAAAACTGGGGATTCCTTCATGATGTTTAATAACAGGAATAAAATGCCCAAAACGAAAAACAGAAAATCCCAACAACAAATCACCTCATTCTTAAGCTCTCTGTCACCAAAATTCTTCCCACCATCGCGCGCAGGGTCTTCTCTCTCTTTTCAAAATGTAAAGTACAAAATTAGTTGACAAAAACAGAATGCCACAATTCTAACATTAACATCACAATAACACTGATCATTAAAATATACCTTCAGATTGAAACAAAGTAGACAAACGATTTCGAGAGACAGCAACATCCTGGTTTACACACAGCAAAAAAATCACAACCCTCACATCACAAATAAAATTAAAACCATACACAACTCTCATAAAATCAGCTCAATTCAGTGACCAGTTCCACTATTCCTCCATAACAAACAAAATAACAGGAAAAAAAAAAAAACAGTTACGATTGTTTGTTACGTTGCGTTTGTTGGAAAGAGAAGAAGGCACTGTAGTGGTGGTGGGGAGGTGGCGCTTGTCGCGAACCCTGAAGCAGGCGAAGAAGCAACCCATTATGGCTCGGGAGAAGGATCGGAACACGAACCTCAATATCAAACCTAACCAGAGCATATCATCGAAGAGGACCCAGGTCAGGTAAGTAACGTTCCTTTTTTTTTTTTTTTGATTATTATAATGAAAACTGTGCGTGAGAGAGAGAGAGAGAGAGTGAGTGTGTGTGTGAAGTGAAGAGTGAGGTGCGAGTGCGGAATCGATTTTGAAATTTGAACTAACAATAGAGCGAGGGAGGGAACGGAATCCAATAATACAGACACTCTTCTATGCGTCACTTACCTCGCGATATTTCTCTCTCTACTCGCTTCGTGTTTGAAACTTTGAAACTCGCTACTCTGTGAGGACACGTGACCCGTTACTGGATGCAGTTGGCAGCGCGTGAACCTGAGTGGGATGAGAATGGCAGAATGCCTTTTGTTTATCAAATAAGAATGTTTGATTTTTATTTTTTTAATTTTCTTGAGCTATCCCACCGCCTAGAAGCAAAGATTAATCCTTTGTCAACGTAGAGATTACTGAAGTGGATTTTGATTTTTTATACACGTGGCCAGATATCAAACTCTTGTTAGATCCATCCATTTACTAATTGTGTTGGACTTTATCTATTTTTTATCTGAATCATTTTACACCGGTGTAAGTTATACTTTAAATATTGATCATTGATTTTATTTATATTTGACGATTCTAATTTATTAAATATTTAAACCATTAAATGCAAGCAAATCAATGATCAAAATTTAATGTAAGATTTTTTATACCAGTGTAAAAATATTCTATTTTTTTTAAATAAAAATGTTTTGGGATATATAATTGAAACGGAAAAGTTCAGTAACTGACTATGAAATTATTAATATAAACTACATTATTCAAAAGTAATTCAAAATAAAAATGTTATGTCATTTGGAAATTAATAAGCACTAAATAGGTGAACTCTTATTTGAATTTGTTAAAATCTATAAAATAAAAAAATTAACAAGTAGCATGAGGAGATTCTTTCCAGATTTATATGAATGGAGTTAGTCCAGCTTAATTCATCTGTGTGTGTTGAGCGAGTGTTTGTAAACTTAAGATTTTGATTTTGATTTTGATTTTAATTATAAGATTAGTTTTCATTAAAATTGAATTAAAAGAGAAATTATTTATGTTAATATATTATTTATTTAAAATTAATTTTGATAGAATAAATTTTATCATGAAATGCTTAACTCAATGTCTCAATGTAAAATTTTTATTTTATCACTTCTAGAAAAATGGGGGTTTAGAAACTACAATAATTTGAAGTCGTAATAATCAAATATTAAAATATTAAAATAAAATTATGTTTCTGAAGAAGAGTTTGAAACAGCCTGTATTTCAAAAAAAAAAGAGAGAGTTTGAAACAGCCTAATTTAAATTTAAACATGCGTTTTATTACTTGAATTTGGTCAAACTATCTCGTTTTGCTCAGCTAAATGATGTTATAATTTTTGAGTATAAAACAATCGCTTAATTCCTTATGGTGTCCTATAATTGAATTTGCTGTTGGGATTACTATTAGTTCGACCTAATAAATATTCAATATTATGAACGCTTAAAATAACAGTAAAGTATTTTTTTGTATCCTTAACAAAAATTATGGGGCCATTTTAATTTCTTAGGAAAAAAATGTCGACGTGTAGTACTTCTGAAATTCAAAATAGATCCGGTTAGTCAAAATTATGATCTCTCTGAAAGTCAAAATCAAAATCATGATCTTATCAGACTAGCCTAGTATACTAAGTTTTACTTTTATTTTATTTTTTATATTACGCATAATATCCCCTTCTCTCTCCTCAACCTATTTCATCCCATTTTATTAGTTAAACAGATTTTTTGAATGATTTTATTTTATATTATACTGTTTGATATATATTGAATTTATGAATCTTTGTGAAATTATTAATATTGTTGATCGTATATTCTATTTGAATAAATTTTTGTTGTCTTATTTTTTTTTAACAGGCCAACAGGTTAAATAAGGCTTTTATTCTTTGTAAATAAGTCAGACCACATTCCGATAGGTATATTCATAACAAGTAATAGGCTAGGCTAGACTGATATATTTAGACACAAACTTAACATCTTAAGACCAAAGTCCGGCCCAACTCGACCGTTAACCCCCCTAATTATAAGGTTGGCCAAATCAATCATGAACTTGTTGAATCACTTTGTTTATTTTATAAAAGGCTTTGTTTTTCTCCTTTCACATGAGAAAAGAAATTCTCCTACACTTTAAGGTAGGTCCCACCAATAAGAAATTAAAATAAAAATAAAAAACAATGCACACATACCGATGTATGAGAGACATGAGAAATGCTTTCTCCATCAACATAAGAAAGTATTTTCCCTTTTATAAAATAATCAAAACTAAATTTTGAGGAAAAAAATTCTTCATATTTTTTTATGGTTGGTATTTTTATTAGAGGGAAGTTATAATACAACCAATTTTCGTTTACAACCTCTTACAACTATATCTTAACTATTGATTTCTGTCAATCAATGATTATCATTTATTACAAATTAATAATTAATTAATGAGTTTGATTTGCGAAAATAATAATCGTTAATTAGCAGAAATCAACGGTTAAGATATAGTTGTGAGAAGTTGTAAATGTAAATAGATTATAAATATAACTTTCCCTTTTTATTATATGAATTATTTGTATAATGTCATATAATCTCAATTAAACAATTGTATACACATAGAAAATCTTATTGGTTCATTGTCTCCGTTTAACTACGTTCATTTGGCCAAACATTTTTATATATATATATATATATATATATATATATATATATATATATATATATATATATATATATATATATATATTGAATATTTTAAATATATATTTTGATAAAGGGAAAAATATTTCTGCAGTTACTGCAGATAAGTTATCTGCATTTATTTCCAAAACGATATCGTTTTGGTATTGAAATCTTAAAAAATTATAAATATAAAGACTATTATAATTCTGAAATAAATTAAAGAGTAAATACCCTTTTTAGTCCCTGTCAATATCTACGAAGTCCTTTTAGTCCCTGGCAATAAAAAAGGACCAAATTGGTCCCTGAAATTACAAAAAAAGAGTCATGTTAGTCCTTATGTCAACTCCCAAATATGTAGAGTGGCCCTTTTCTTATACTTTCAGGGACCAATTTGGTCCTTTTTTATTGCTATGGACTGATAAGGACTTCGTAGATATTGTCAGGGACTAAAAAGGGTGTTTACTCTAAATTAAAATTACAAAAATACTATGATTTTCGTTCCAGAAAGACGTCGTATTGGGTGTACTGCATATAACTTATCTGCAATAACTGCAGAAAAAACGAACCCTTTCATAAATTATTTTTATTCTTTTCCATTTTAGAAAATGTCCCGAGAGAGGAGTTACTAGGCCTTGGTTGTTGATGTGAAATAAGAGAATAGAAAAAAAAAATTATTTCTAAATGTTGTTTAAACACGGTGTTGTTTCTTTTTTTTTGGATACATTTAATTTTTTTTTGGATACACTCGGTGTTGTTTCTAAATGAAGACATTCTTTTTAGTCTGCATTATTTTTTCTTTTCTTTTAAAAAATAAAATAAAATTAAACTAATCATTGGCTAGGTAACATGGATTGGGAACAAGAAAGGTAAGATAATTAATGGGTCAATCAAGTTCTTGAGATATATAGTCCCACATTGGTTGTATATGCAATTAATGTGGAGTTTATAAGGCCTTGGACACTCCCACCCTTTGAGCTAGCTTTTAGGGTGGTGTATCCCAAAGTTCTTTACATGGTATCAGAGCCTCGCCGCCTCCCACTTTCTCTTGTGGCGTTTCTTAGCACAGGTAGGCTGGGCTTGTTGCATTGTCCACTCTTCAAGCCCAATGGGTTCTTGTGTGACGAAACGTGTTGAGATATATAGTCCCACATTGGTTATATGTGCAACTAATGTGGAGTTTATAAGGCCTTGGGCACTCTCACTCTTTGAGCTAGCTTTTGAGGTGGTGTATCCCAAGCTCCATATTTTTTATTTTTTATTTTGTTGGTCAAATGTGTTAGCTTGTCTGCTAGGCCAGTTTTACCAGAATGAGTCATTATCCTACCTCATCAAATTGGACACCTTCGTGCCTGCAGTTCACCATTGAACAATTTACTCCTATTCTATCATTTAGTATTTGGGAAAAAAGTATTTAATGTTACTCTAAACAATTCTGTCTAATGTTCACCAAAACGACATCGTTTTGATGTTGAAAAATTAAAAAATTAGAATAATAAATACTATTATAACCCTGAAATAAATTAAAATTACAAATACACCATGATTTCCGTCCCAAAACGACGTCGTTTCAACGAACATTAGATAAAGTTATCTAAAGTAACGTTAGAAAAAACGAACCCTTAGTATTTTGTTTTGTTTTACAATAATGTTTTTAACTGTTATGTTAATGGGATCTAAATTCCTACTCAAGACAATTTCAAGAAAGTACACTTAAAACTATTTTGATATATGCCTCCATGATCACTATTTACATAATTTTGTTATCAAAAAATAAGAGTCAAATAGTTTGGTATCATTATTTCATTCCTTATTATTCTTTTTTCATTGAACTAATTTGATCCTTGGAATAAACCAAATGACCTTATATATAATCCAAGTGAATTTGTTGTCAAAACTATATTTGAAGTTTCTTTGTGAAGCAATTGTCACAATATAATAATTGTTTTTCAAAATAATCCATGTAGTTGGCACACCAACCACGTACCCCACTTGTATGGATAGCCTTGGATATGGCTAATAATGAAATTAAAGATTTACTTCTTAATTTTTCAGTGTTGAGGGAATGATTAGTTTGTTTTCATTATTTGCTAGTTAAGCAACACTGTTGTTTACATTATGAAATTTTTTGAACTATATTAGTCTATACGCTTTGGGTTAATCATAAGCATGAAGTTTATCTCAAGAATCAGTATATAATTAATGACTCATTTTGGACATAATAATTGAGGATAATCAACATTGTAACCCTTAAAGTAGTTACTACAATCAAGATGGGGACGACAATATTACATTGGAATTGATGGCTTATTGCATATGAAATTCCCCTCTTCGTGTGCTCATTTGTTGATAAAGTCATTCTTCAAGTGCCAATGTCACATGCACAATATACTACTACTGTATTATTCAATTATCCAGGTTCTTGTAGCTTTAATTCACGATCAAGTTAAGCACAAGCTTTAGAAACTTGTGTCGTGAAAATGCATATCAAAACATGTTCTTATTGGGTTTATATTCTTTCACTTAAAGCCCAATTGAGCTCAGTGTATGAGAAGAGACCAAGAAATCAAAGTAGCCTAGGGCTAGGGTTTTTTTGTACCCATTTATATTCTCACTTTAGCCATCAGCCTCGAGTGCTTTGCTGCGATTTTGGCTAAGGTAAGATCATTTCTGATAGTGAGAGAGTGCCCACACACCAGCCCCGGTCACCTCTTGAGAATAGTCTGGAAGGTCTACCATAAGCTAGTTTCAACGAAGAGATTGTTCATGTTGGGACACTGACCAAGCCAGATGGAGAAGGCACACATGCACAAGGAGAATCTTCTTAGATCTGCGCTACAAGAGGTAACCTTCTATGAATCCAAAACCATGATGATTTGGTACATTCCAAACCACAAATGGTCTTAACACTTCTGCAAATCCAATTACGCCCACAATTGGTATCGAATTGTGCGTTTTGTGTGAATCTAGTTTTGATATTTTTTTTTGTTTCATGTAATTAGTTAGGTTCGTAAAATATGGCACCTAGGATTTTGTATTTGTTATTATATATTTGGCATAAGTATATTTTATTTTTTGTTTCTTTAAAAATCGATGCTTTTATACTGTTTTGACTTTAATCTATGGTAGAGATTTCATTGTATTTTCTTGAGTTGTAACAAGGAGGCTAATCACATTTGATTAGGTTTCTTCAATGAGTTTTTATTTCAAATTTGTATTTTTATTAGAAATCTTGTAATATCATTTTGAAAGATAATTAAAAAGAGACAATAAGAAGGACGTTCGTCACTGTTTTGGGTGTGTCCGCGGTCATCCGATGACTAACTGAGAAACCAACCCCATGGTGTGATAGAGAACAGAAAATCAAGAAAGAAGACATTCGGATCCGGCCGAGAGGAGGCCGAACGTGCCGCCAGGCTCCGGCAAAGATAAGGCATGTGAGGGCGTATGTAAGTCCAATTGGGCTGGTTCTGGTGGCTGTGTCTTTGTCTCTTCAAGGCGGTCTTGACCCTAGAGTTTTGTGCTGAGACGATTTCGAATGAAGGCGCAATGGACGTGGGACGACTAATGTTCCTAAAAGTTGACTTAGGGTTTTTTTTTGCCAAAGTTTGATATTTTAGGCCTTTGGGTCCATGGTTATACCATAAAAGGGCTTAAACCAGATCCCTATGGACTAAAAGGAAGAAGGAGATGGGCTAAGAGTTTTTTTGTTATATTTTGTAATTTTATTTTATTTTTCTCTAGGGAGCCATGATTAAAGTCTATTTCATAATTGCTTTATTTTTATTAATGGATGAATTATATGTTTTGATAATATGCTCGATATGATAATATGCCATGTAAAATAGGTGGTGTCATATTATTGCATAACTTGTTAATTACAAGAGCATGATGACTATTATGTTTGAACGACTAGATTAATAGTTATTATGGCAATTAATTTATATTTCAAAATTTAAATGTAACGGTTGTTACATTTAATAGCATAGATTAATGGTCATTATGACATTATCTCTAATTTTTGAAATGTATGCATAACGAATTTATTGATTAATGGTCGTTATGGCAACTATTTTGATTTCAAATTATTCTAATAAATGAAAATTATTATGATTCCTAAAATCTAGATTAATAATTTATTCAATTATTTAGGATGATATAAATCTAGATAAAGAATTGAGAATATTTCCTTAGAGAATTATTTAAATTTTTGTGAGTAAATTTGTGGGTCTTCTAAAATTATCATGTGTTAAACACACGCTGCATACCATAATTATGTATCATGATTGGGTGGAGCACACACTGCTTATCAAGACCGAATTTTAGGACCTTAATATTTTCGAAATTCTAATCACCTCGGCGATACACGTTTATCAGCGTACTTGGTTACATAGTTTTTGAAATCAAACAAATGTTACTCTCAATTGCACAGTTCTAGGAAATTAGAAAATTGCTTATGTTGAATGGGATGAGATTTGAATAAAGAAATCAATTTAACCTCTAGGCGTACTATAGAATAATTAATAAAATAATCATGTGAAGCCCCACCGGATAAACATGGTTGGATTTTATTAGATTGGACCTAAATAATTATGGGAGGAGATTTAAATTAAGAAATTAATTTAACCTTCAGACGCATTGTGGGCCTATTAATGAAATAATCATGTGAAGTACCACCGAATAAGCATGTTTGAATTTTATCGAGCCTTAACAATTTCAAAAATTTTAATAAAGTATTGTACAGGCCATCGCTCAACAATACTAAGTTATTAAATACAAATTTTAAAACTAAACAATGAATTTTACATTCGACAAATCTTATGAAAATTCTCATTGAAAATATTGAATGGGTGAAATGGTTTATTAGTGAAATGGTTATGGCTGAAGCCCCACCAGATAAGCATAACCGAATTTCACTAGATTAAACCTCGATAATTTCAAATTTTTAGTAAAGTGTTGTATGACCCAACGTCGTCAATATTTGGCTATTAAGGATAATTTTAAAATTAAACAATGGTTAATTACATTCAACTTTGGCAAAATTATTAACCCTCCCACCGAGGCTCTAGTAATTGCACTGAAGGCCCAAATAACAATTTTAGTTTTTACAAGTGACTTGTCCACTGCAAGCCTTGAAAGGAAAAGATGGCTAAACAATCACACAAGAAGATAGGTGAATTGTGTGTTACTTCTTCTTCAAGAAATAATGAAAAACACAACCTTTTTGTTTCAACTTCAATCAAAAATGAAATTCAAAGAGTATAATCCTTTTCCCAACACAAAACAAAATCAAAACATATTATATAACATGTAATTAAGAGGATTAACAGCGGAATCAAAAATTAGAAGGGAAAAGTGATCAAAATCAATGTAATGCAATACTCTTTTCAGAAAAATATTCAAGAACGAAATCAAACAGAAAACTAATGATTCCCAGACCTTAAATAGATTAAATACAACATGTACAATCTAGAAAAAAGTTATAAGCATTGAAATCAAATAGATAAGGTAAGGAAGAATCATATCGGGATATATCTTGGTTCACTCTCTAACCACTTGAGAGCTACATCCAGACTGAAGTCGATCTATTTCATTATATTCTAGCTTCTAACCGGTGCCAGAATAACCAATTTACAAGAGGAATTTCACAAGTCTATGATCAAACCATGATCACACTCAACTTAAGTCCCTTAGGATCACTCTACTTGTATCGCAAAAGATTACAGCCCAAATTCGTTCAAGCAGATGTAGGGTAGCGTCCCCACATTCAGAATTCTCAAAAAGATCAGAAAAAGATTAAGAAACGAGAGAGTAATTGAACTTTTTCTCAAAGATATGCAAAAGTAGGCCAAATGAGGGTTCAATTTGATTTTTATGTATTATGGTGTTTTCCTTTGTTAATTCTTATTCATAAACCCTTAGAATATGTTTATATAGGTAACCTATCTAGTTACTAGCCGTTTATAGCCATTGAACATCTAAAAATTCAAATTATTTAAACTTTAAGTCATTTAAGACAAGGAGTAATCGATTACTTTTTATGGACTAATTAATTATTTATTCAAAGACTTCAGGTAATCGATTAGTTCTTCAAAGAACACAAGTAATCGATTAGTTCACTTAGGTAATCGATTATTTCATATCAGAAACTTAGTTTCAGATGTCTTTTCGAATTTTAATGAATTTAATGACTTCTAAATGCTTTTTAGTGACATCTAGCATATGTATGATCATGTTCCACACTTATATAACAACTCTTGATGTGTGTGTTGTTAGGACCTGCACCGCTAAATTAAAAATTTAAATAATTTAATTATGAGTTTAGAAGTAATTCTATAATTGACTCTGCATAATTATAGAAAGATTATAATCATTAATATTAAGCCACTTGGCTGAAAGGAAGTGTAAACACCGGGTATTTCGCGGTATAAATGGACACCGGCGAAGTAACTGGAAAAATAGTAATAAAAATATTAATATTCCTAGAAAAATATCTACGTTAAGATTATCGAATTTGGTATAAAAATAATAAGCAGTGACGTCAGAACTAATATCAACTATTTCACTATATAAAACGCGTATAGGTGCAGTGTGTTAGAAAATTATAATAAAAATATGATAACTCCTAGAAAAATGTCTAGGTTAAGAATATAAAATTTTAGAGTTAAACGAAGATCGAAACTAATTAAACTAATATTGTTAGTTTAAGTGGGTGCACAATATAAATAGTCAAGTGGCACTAAACCCTAGGTTAATTCTGAAACCAACGTAGATCCTTTCACCCCCTTCATGGCTGCCCAAAGCTTTCTACATCAACACCATTACTCTCTCTTCGAGAAAACCACCAAGTTACCACTTTTCTTCTTACTTTCTTCACCAAAACACCATTGATGCTTGTGAACAAGCTTTGAGAGGAAGAAAAATCATTTCTTGAGGGTTTGAGTTTCTGTTTGCATAGAGTTAGGGGTTGTCCACTTGAGTGTGTGTTGTTGGAGCCATTTCCACCTACTTTCAAGCTTCAAGAATCAATCTTTGTGAAGAAAACAACCACCTTATATGCTCCAATTTCGTGCTACACCAAGTCAGTGGTTTAGGGTAGCATTAAAGTCTCCAAGGCCCCCTCTTTCTTCTATTTCAAGAGCTTCAAGGTAACCATACATCCTTTCCCTTGTATTTTCATAAAAATGGCTTATTTTGTAAAGTGAAAAAGGGAAACTTTGATGATTCAAGTTAAAGGTTGTTAATTTAAATGTAATATGGTAGATTGAACTTCTGTTTGCGGGTAAATCGAAGTTTGGAACCTTGAAAGGCCATTGGAACTCGAAATATGCAAAAAAATCTGCATTTTTGTGTTTCTGCATAGGTGGTAATCGATTACCTTATAGTGGTAATCGATTACCATGAAGAATAATCGATTACCCTCTGTATGGTAATTGATTACCTAGTGCAATTGTGATAACAACGCACTAGTTTAGTAAAATCGTGATATCTCGGGCTACAGAACTCCGATTTGAGTGAAGTTTGGACCTATATGAAGCTAACACATAGGGCTAAAACCATAAAAAATTTCAGATCCATTTGATAAATGGATTGATCTCAGCTTGAATTTGAAGTGGCTGCCTTGTTGTGGAAATTCAGTTTGCAGCAGTCATTTTGCGAAAAATATAATCGGAGTTATACAACTCTGATTGAGAAATAAAATATGTTGTTGGAAATATTAGGATGTCTAGTTTGTCATATTAAAATCTTAGAATTTTAGGTAAAGATTTACAATTAAAGTTTTAAAAAGAGTAAACGCGATTTTGTGCTTGGGGGCTTTGGGAGAAGCCTGCAATCATTAAACGAAAAAGAAAACATAATCCAAATGTTATGAAATTTGGGAACTTGATTATTAATACTATTTTTAACGTAAAACAAGCTTTACTTGTTGGACTGTGTGTCTGTTGATACCAAGTTTATGTTGGAGGATTTAGCTTGACAGGTAAGCTTTTGGTTCTCTGATTTATCCACTGTTTGTTCCACCAACTTCTATGGGAGGGTGGTTTATGTGCATAGTATACTTTTACGAAAATGATATATGCATTGTTATACGCTTGAGATATATGGATATGTTTGTTGATGTAATGTATGGATGTGATGTTGGGTACTTACACGATCAGGCAGTGATCCTAGTGTGTTAGGCATGAGGCAACGACCCTCATGTTTTGGTAGGTTGAAAACGTGCGTAATGCCTATCCCATACTCTGCCTAGTTGAAATGCACTTGCATACATCACATGAGATATTTACTGTGATACATGATTTTTCTGAGAATTAAGATATATTGTCTCGATTATATTGATTTAATATGAACATGCATTTTATTTATTATTTTGAACTTATTATATACTTGTAAGTGAGCTTGGGGCGGAAGATTCTTTAAGGATCCCTTGTCTTACTGAGATTTCTGTTAGAGATCTCACCCCGTGTGGGCCATATTTTCAAGTACAGATATTCCTGAGGCTGAGACCTCTGGTGGGAGGAGGTCGGAGTTGAGCTGATATTATGCATGCTTCTTTGTTACCATATTTGGATATGATTCTGCCCTGTTATTTATATATGGCTATTGTACCTGAGACATGATATGACTATGTTGTTTTATTTGGTGAGCATGTGGGTTGTCCATGCCACATTTGAATAATTTGTGTTTATTGCGTACTAGAGTTGTATAAGTTGTATCAGGATTTTGTCTAGGCTAAATGTTATAGTCCCACGAATTGGTACCATATTTATGTTAATGAGGTTATTCAGTGTATTCATTTATTGCAATTTACATACAGACTATTTTTGAAAAAAGATTAAGAAAAAAAGTAATCTCACTTGATTAAGTTGATGTGATTTCATAATTGATTTAATAGCTTCCGCATTTATAATGAGCTGCACTTAGTACCATTTGTATGTTAATACACCGGGTGCACACGAGGTGTTACATGTGTGATCTTGTATGCATGATCAAAGTGTATGTGTCACTAATATTTGAGTTTATGGTCTATTTATGTAACCTTCAAGTCAAAGTTCAATAAACCCATTCCTATAAGTTCTATATCTCTAAAAACTTATTACAAATAGTAAGAACATTGAGTTTTTTTTGTCTTCAATAGTCTTCAAGATTTGAGTTTTCTAGTTGCTTCTTTTAACTTGAAAAGCTTTGACTTCTAGCTTGACTTTGCACATTTGAGTAGCCTTATTGATTTTACACTTTGCTTTGGTCTTCTTCCATTGAAAGTATCCATATTGAGCAATGTTGATCCTTTGTTATCATCAAAACTTCAATATCATAGTCTTCATAACCTATGGTTCAACAATCTCCCCTTTTTTGATGATGACAAACATTTAATTGAGAAATAGGATTAGAAAATCAAAATCATACCCCCTAACTATATGCTCCACTTAGTAAGTAGCTTGGAGATAAAAAGTTAACAATTCCCATAAAAAGTCAACATTTTTCTCCTCTTTTGAAAAACTCTTAAGGAACATAAAGTAATAAAACAATTTCAATTCCAAGATATTTATCCTACTTTTGGCAACATCAAAAAGTGCTAAAATAGGAATATTTCATAAAGCGTCATAAAGTCAACACTTAGTCAAACTAACTTCATATTTACAAGATTAAGCATTAAGATAATGAAGTATACATCAAAATGACTCAAAAACAGTGAAATTTTCAGAATTTCCAGTAATTCCATAAATGTCATTGAAGAACAAAAATGTCTAATTTTGGTGTAGGGGCATTAAAGTAATACCAGTAATCATCAAAACACTGCTCGTGTCACCTTTGCAGCAGAAAGTAACCAACCGGGAGCTGCCACATCAGCGATGGCAGGGAAGAATGTTTGCAACGCCTCAACAATGAGAATTTCATAAAGATGCTGCAAATGAAAAGGGACCACATCAGTAAATAGCACTGACATGGCAAGGAGCAAAGCTCTGATTGGAGAGCATTAGAAGAATTATGCACCATAGATAGAATGAATGGATGAGATCAATTAGAAAAGAGTTAGCGTCTATGAATAGGGAAAAAAGCCTCCACTACATAATCTTCAACTATCATAATATCCATTAACATTTTTTGTTTAGTTTTTGAGTTCTTCTGTTTTAGGATTTTATCATGCTCCCAAGCATGAGATAAATTATTTTAGTAGTCTAAGGGTGAGGTAGAAATAAACCTCTTTGTCTTAGGTTGAAATTGTAACAGAATCATGTTCTTCTTTAATGAATTGTAAGATGTTTCTTGGTTTAAAGTTTTAATTTTGTGAAACCCCTTGGTTTGCAACATCATCCTACGACCACCCAGTCGATGAAACCCTCACAAGGAAGTGTGGAGCAAAGTTAAAAACATTAGGATATTTTTCTATGAGCTAGAGGAATATCCAGAAGGAGCGGCATTGTTATGTGTAAATCGCTTTTGCTAGCGATCCCTTTAACCATATTTCTTCAAAGGAGGCAAACATAATCTCCCTTGAGTTTCAAATCAAAGCTCCTCAAGTGAGTTGGAGCACATGATACCTCTTTTTTTTAGTTTGCTTAGGGAGCAGAAAGAAGGTTAGATAAAGGAATCTTTCTTCACACCCAAAATTGATGGGGGAGCATATTTTATTGTTGAATTCATATGCCATTGTAGGAAGGACCAATAGGGTGAAAATATTAATCCCAAAGTATACGTTTCTTTGCTCTTGAATTAAGATCTTTTATAAACTTTCTTTTGTTAATCTCTCGAAACTCAAAAGATTTTTCAACCATCCCCGTTTACTTTTTGCATCTATACTCTCCTAATGATCTTAATGTTAACTGTTGCTCTTAACTTCTGATCTGACCAATCCAAGATTAGTTGGGCCAAATCACACATGATTGAAGGTTAAAGACTTTGGGCCTTGAATTGTAAGAAGAGGGTTTGAATCTATAGTGATATGTACTTCTCCGTGTATGGGCAGTAGTGAAATTCCTGTGCAATGGAAGTGACTGGGGGGGTACCTGCAAAGACACTCCGCCGCTCGAGTCTGTATCAATGCTAGGTATATGTTATAGTTTATTGGAATCAGATTATCATACTTGGATTTGTTTCTTTCATATTTATAGTAAGCTTTAAGCCACCTTGGGTAGGTGGCATATCTTCTTATTAGTTGTTGTGGATTGTTGCCTTTCTGTCTCAGTTGGTGCCTTTATGGCTATTCCTTTGGTGAACAAGTCTATATAATAGCTTGTCTTCTTAGAGTAGTGGAAAACTGGAGTTGTCTTACTTGTGTTTGCTCTTATGCGTGGTGGAACTCAGCTCGTCACCAAGACCTTCCTAAATCTTTAAATTTATATAAGGCAGCTTCATATGATAATCCGCGTGATGCATTGGGTGTACATTCTGCGTAATGGGATCATTGCGCCTTCATGAGCCTTTTCTGGGCTTTAAACCGTATAGGCCTATATGTTATCCAGATCAGTAGCCCCTCAGCTTGCAGCTTTTGTTTGCAAGCATGAGGTGTGGGATTCTAAAGATATATTTCAGAACTTCTTTGCATGATGAGTTTCCATTACCCTCTATGCACTATATACTTCATTCTACATTAATTAATTCTGCCAATGCAAATACCATCATTAGCTTACCGCTTAGAAATAGTTAATTAGACCTTTAATATTTTCATCTTCTGCACACATGCCCCATGATTGCTGTTTCTAATGACGCTTTTAGCCAAATATCTCTCGGTGACTTTTTGTATTTATACTGCTCTTTATTCGTGGAGGGAAAACATTTATCAAGCGAGAATCCTCTTCTAAAATTTCCATTGAGTACTATTTTCCATCGTCCCAACTTCAAATCTCCTCCAACGACATGTCCTGCTCTAACATTCTTCCCAGAAGTGCAATATAAATTTCTGGTATGTGCATTCTCCTTTTCTTCATTTTATTGCATTTAGACCCTCTTTGAGTTTTTCTTCTTTGTGTCTGGGTTATCTATGGTAAAAAGTTTCATCTCACTTGGTTTCTCGTAAAAGAATGTCTAATGAACATCCATACACTACCTTTTTTAGAATGACCAAGAGGTCTGATTCAACGAACCCCCTCCAAGAACCTTCCTTAGGTCTAAATCCCTTGGAACTGGAGAATGGTTGCTGACGGGTTAAGGAATATCACCTTGGGAAAGGGAAAAGCTTAAAGGAAGCTTTCCTCCAACATTATGAGGATATGAAGGAGATTCTTTTCACAAAAATCTAAACACGGGGCATCCAGAACCTTGTCTAAATAAAGTTCTTCCATTATTCCTCTATTAAGGGTTTCTATGCCAAGCAAACTTGCAAATTCGATTTCTATTTCTAGTTATTGTAGCCCTAGCCCCGCGTCTAATTTGTGTGAGTCACCTTGTAATTATCCCCTCGATCCCGAAGACTCTTTGTGCACAGATTCCATAAATTCAAAGCGCAATAATCCTTCAAGCTTTGCGCATAATGATCCAATTAAAAACCGTACCCAAAGCCCTATCCCCTAAGTGTTGTATATCCTGCGGGGTATCCTCTCAAAAAGCGAAGATTTGAAGGGAGATCCAACCCTTCGTTTTTCAATTCTTCCACTTCCTTCAATTCCACTGATTCATCATCTTCTAACATAGATCTTATTCCTTAAAATATTATGGATATTATGGCCAAGCGCAATGCTGCTGCCGAAGAGAAAAATAAACAATGTCAAGCACAGGCTGCTGAAGAGAAAAATAAATAGCATCAAGCCTAGGATAATGCGAAAGCAAGTACTTTTGGTGTGCGTGATGTGGCGAGTTTAGAATGGGTTTCCGCAATTGTAAAGGAAATGATGTCCCACTTTATTTCTCCCAAGGAAATTGAACAACTGGGTGCTGCCATCAACTTAACCCAGGATAAAGCTGAAGACGACATATGAGAATTATCAGTTGTGCCCAAGAATGAACGTGTTTGCTCCTCACGCTCAAGCGACTCATCCAAATATTTTCTCATGATGTACAACTATTATTTTTTGACTCTTGGAGTGCACCTTCCCTTTTCACCTTTTGTTGTAAAGTTATTCGAACACATTCAAATGGCGCCATCACAACTTCAGCCAAACGCGCGAGCGTTTATTCGAGTGTACGAGATAGTGTGTAAAGCCTATGATCTGGTCATGTTGCCAGAGTCTTTTTTATGTTTGTTTAGTGTTTTTGGTTCTCGAAAAAGTTGGGTATCATTCAGGGGAATGTGAACCATAAATTTTGTGAAGTGTACCAGATAAGGGTGCATAATTGGACCACATACTACTTCAAAATTTATCCCGCGAGGGATTGTCATCCATTTTTCTTGAGTAATGAGGACAATACTCAGTTATTTTCCCTTTACTGGACCAGATATCCATCAGATGAATATAAGCTGAACATTTCATACTCGGATTTGAATGATTATGAGAGAAAGACTATCAATACTCTATATGAAATCGGGCGAAATATATCAGATGCTGGGTTATTGTAGAAAATTAGAATTCAAACATGTTTCCGTTTTTATTTCCTATTAATTAGGATTGATTAGGATTGATTATGATTGATTAGGATTGATTATGATTGATTAGAATTAATTGTGATTAGGATTGTGATAGGATTGATTAGTCATCGCTTAGTCATTCTTAGCGATTCTTTCTTGTATAAATACTCACTCATGTAATTTATTCAATATGAAATATACAAAAACTTCTTTTCAATATGGTATCAGAGCGGGTTCGTTCCTACCCTAATTCAAATCTGAAATAACCATCCAAACACTTCCATCACCGTCAAACACCTCCTAAACACCTCCTTGAATCTGTCCAACACAGAAACCTAGTTTACTGACCTCCGATCAAGAAAGTGAGGTGACCATTCGACTCAGAAGGATCCGGCGAGTCGATCGCCGCTGGACCCATCGCCGTTAGCCGCTGCACGCGCTGCCACGCGCCGTCACACACGCGTCCAGTCTCCGGCGCGTGAGCTCCACGCGCCGCCTTCCAGACGTCTTTTTCCGTCGCGACTTGCACAGACCTTCTCCTCGGCTTCTCCCCTTCCTGTTCCAGAGGTCAGATCAAAAGTTTACAAAACTTGATTTTTCATCAACGGTCAACCCTTCTATTTTTATTCATGGCTTCCTCAAAACACTCTTCCGCCTCCTCATCTGCCCCAAATTCTCAGTCCTCTGGAGACAACTTAGGTTTGCAGATCACCAATCACCGGTTGAACGGTAAGAATTTTCTGCAATGGTTTCAATCGGTTAAGTTGGTCATCCGGGAAAAGGGTAAGATGGGCTATCTTGAGGGAAAAATTAAGAAACCTACTGAGAATTCTCCTGATTATGACGATTGGGAGATTAATAATTCCTTGGTCATGGCTTGGCTGACTAATTCCATGGAACCACAGATTGGCCAAACCTATTTGTTCTTTGATACTGCCAAGGAAATTTGGGATGCTGTTAAACAAAATTACTCTGATCTGGAGAATACCTCTCAAGTTTTTGAACTGAGAAATAAGTTGAGAGACTTTCGTCAAAGGGGTATGACTGTTACTGAATATTTTACTGCACTAACGAATTTATGGCAGGAATTGGATCTTTATTATGCATCTGATCTTAAGGGATTGGAAGCTAATACCCAATTTAAAAAACACTTGGAGAAGGAAAGACTGTATGATTTCCTTGCCGGACTCAGCCGAGATCTTGATGAGGTTCGTGGTCGAATATTGGGGCAGCGACCGTTACCTTCACTTGCTGACGCCTTTGCTGAAGTTCGTCGAGAAGCCAGTAGACGGAGAGTTATGCTGGGAGAAAAGGAGTCGCTTGATAAGTCTGATGATATGTCTGCATTAGCTTCCAACCGTACCATTGATCGTTCCTCCGGAGAATCAAAACGGGATGGTCGTCCATTGTGCACCCACTGCAATAAAATTGGTCATACCCGTGAGAAATGTTGGGAAATCCACGGGAAACCTGCAAATTGGAAGCCCAAAGGACAAAATAAAGGTCGTGCATATCAGGTCTCTACTGATGACAAGGTTGATGAGCCTCATGCATCCTCTGACTCTGATGGTGTCTTTCTTAGCAAGACTCAATTTGAACAACTTCAGAGACTTTTGACTCAACCTCCTAAGGCCACTAGTCATGTGGTCCAGCAAGGTACAGCTTTCCATGTTGATAGTCAAAATCATTGGATCCTTGATTCTGGAGCCTCTGATCATATGACAGGTAATCTTGGCTTGTTTTGTTCATACACTCCATATTCTGAACCTTCTCGGGTCAAGATCTCCGATGGCAGTTTTTCCCAGATTGCAGGACACGGAACCATTAAACTTTCTGAGCTGATTACTTTGACATCAGTTCTTTATGTTCCTTCTCTGACTTGTAATCTCATTTCCATTAGCAAGCTCACCTCTGAGTTGCATTGCTTTGCTAAATTCTTTCCACATGGTTGTGTTTTTCAGGAACAGGACTCGAAGAGGATGATTGGCAGTGCTAGAGAGGATGGTGGACTTTACTACTTTGAGGAGGATGTGACTCATGAAGCTGTTTTCGTAGAAAAAAACTCTATGTTTCCTTTTGATTCATGTAATGATGTTATGCTGTGGCATCGTAGGCTAGGCCATCCAAATTTTATTTATCTTCAGAAGTTGTTGCCAAACTTATTTATTAATAAAAGTCCAAGTTTGTTTTCTTGTGATATTTGTCAACTTGCCAAGCATACTCGTGCTCATTATCCTTCTAAAGTTCACCATGACTCTTCCCCATTTTCCTTAATTCATAGTGACATATGGGGTCCAGCCCGTGTTAAAAATATTTCAGGTACTCGATGGTTCATTACCTTCATTGATGACCATTCTCGAGTTTGTTGGGTGTATCTTCTAAAGGATAAGTCCGATGCTGCATCCGTGTTTAAAAAATTTCATGCCATGGTTCAAACCCAATTCCAAGTTGCTATACAAATTCTTCGTACAGATAATGGCAAAGAGTATTTTAACTCTATTCTTGGAGAATACCTTTCCCAACATGGCATCCTTCACCAAAGCTCGTGTCCTGACACACCCCAACAAAACGGAGTTGCGGAAAGAAAAAACCGACATCTCCTTGAAGTTGCTCGTGCTCTTATGTTTACCACGAGTGTTCCTAAATATCTTTGGGGAGAGGCAGTTCTCACTGCCTCGTATCTGATAAATCGAATGCCATCTCGCATTCTGAAATTTCAGTCTCCTCTTTCTAGTCTTGTTCGTATCTTCCCTTCCTTCCGAGGTGTCTCCTCCTTACCTCTCAAGTTATTTGGTTGTGTTGTATTTGTCCATATTCCCTCCCATCAACGGTCTAAGCTTGATCCTAAGTCTCTCCAGTGTGTCTTTATTGGTTATTCTCCTACTCAACGTGGCTATAAGTGTTATTCACCCTCTCTTCGTAAGGTCTTTGTCTCTATGGATGTCACTTTTTCTGAGAATGACCATTTCTTCCCCTCGACTTCTCTTCAGGGGGAGTCTATAGGAGTAGATGAAGATCAGTCATGGGAACCTATTAATGCCACAGTATTACCTCTACTTTTGGAAACAGGGGGAGCTACAGAATCCTCACCATCAGAAGCCTCCTCAAAATGGGGACAAGCTTATAGCAGGCGAAAGCCTCCTCAAAGTGTGAATAACCCAGAGCCTCTACACTGCCAGGATTCTGAACCATGTTCTAGTTCCAGCACCCCAATACTTGAGTGTCATGGTGAAAATGATCTACACTTGCCCATTGCTCTCAGAAAAGGTACTCGATCTTGTACTACTCATCCTATTTCTAATCATATTTCATATGGAAAGTTGTCCCCAGGGTTTCGTGCTTTCAATACTATGTTGGATAGTACAAAGATACTGAGAAATATACATGAGGCTCTCAATGATCAAAAATGGAGGGATGCTGTCTTTGAAGAAATGAATGCTTTAGAAAGAAATGGAACTTGGGAGATAGTGACCCTACCCAAAGGAAAAAAGGCAGTAGGATGCAAATGGGTGTTTACAATAAAATTCAATGCAGATAATAGCATCAACAGATACAAGGCAAGATTGGTTGCAAAGGGTTTCGCTCAGACTCACGGGATAGATTATCATGAGACTTTTGCTCCGGTTGCTAAAGTCAATACCATCCGAGTTCTCTTATCTCTTGCTGCCAATCTAGATTGGCCTCTGCAACAGTTAGATGTGAAGAATGCATTCCTAAATGGTGACTTACATGAAGAAGTCTATATGGATCCTCCACCTGGTTTTGAAAAGGGAAATGGATCAGTGTGTAAACTAAAAAAGTCTCTATATGGATTGAAATAGTCTCCCAGAGAATGGTTCGACAAATTCACACAAGCAGTCAAAAGAAGAGGTTTCATTCAAGCACAGACTGATCATACTCTCTTCCACAAACACTCTAAGGATGGTAAAATTGCTATTCTTATTGTATATGTA
The DNA here is from genome assembly GCF_033153095.1 of Gastrolobium bilobum. Taxonomy (NCBI): domain Eukaryota; kingdom Viridiplantae; phylum Streptophyta; class Magnoliopsida; order Fabales; family Fabaceae; genus Gastrolobium; species Gastrolobium bilobum. The sequence continues at coordinate 101,981 of NW_026900031.1, forward strand.
GATGATATAATTCTTACAGGTGATGATATTGAGGAATTGAACACCTTGAAGAAATTTCTAGCAGCTCAATTTGAACTCAAAGACCTTGGCACTCTCAAATATTTCCTTGGTATGGAAGTTGCTAGGAGCAAAACAGGCATCACTCTAACACAAAAGAAATATGTTCTAGATCTTTTGTTGGAAACAGGAATGTTAGGGTGTAAACCTGCTGAGACACCTGTGGAACCTAATACCAAGTTAGGTATTGAAGATGGGAATGAGGTGGATAAATAACAATATCAGCGATTGGTTGGTAAACTAATCTACTTATCTCATACGCGTCCTGACATTGCCTTTGCGGTGAGTATGATTAGTCAATTCATGCACTCACCCAAGGAGAAGCATCTTAGTGCAGTCTATAGGGTGCTTAGATACCTCAAGAATACTCCAGGAAGAGGATTATTCTTTAAAAAGGGGTATAAAAGGACAATTGAAATCTACACTGATGCAGATTGGGCAGGCTCATCAGTAGATAGGAGATCTACCTCAGGCTATTGCACCTATGTGTGGGGAAATCTTGTTACTTGGAGAAGCAAAAAGCAAACAGTGGTTGCAAGAAGTAGTGCTGAAGCAGAATTTCGAGCTTTAGCTCATGGAGTTTGTGAAGGAATCTGGTTGAGAAGACTTCTTCAAGAGTTGAAGATTTCATATTCCCTACCAATAAAACTATATTGTGACAACAAGGCAGCTGTTAGCATTGCTCAAAATCATGTGCATCATGATCGAACAAAGCACGTGGAAGTTGATCGTCACTTCATCAAAGAAAAATTAGATGATGGAAGTGTGCGTTTGATATATGTTCCAACCAAAGAGAAAACGACAGATGTCCTTACCAAGGGCCTACACCGTCCAGCATTCGAAGACTTGATTGGCAAGTTGGGAATGATCAATATTTACCTCCCAACTTGAGGGGGAGTGTAGAAAATTAGAATTCAAACATGTTTCCGTTTTTATTTCCTATTAATTAGGATTGATTATGATTGATTAGGATTGATTATGATTGATTAGAATTAATTGTGATTGATTAGAATTAATTGTGATTAGGATTGTGATAGGATTGATTAGTCATCGCTTAGTCATTCTTAGCGATTCTTTCTTGTATAAATACTCACTCATGTAATTTATTCAATATGAAATATACAAAAACTTCTTTTCAATAGTTATTGAGCACCTTCACCATCCTGAACGAATACACTGAAGAGGATATTAGAGTCTTCTTGGGTAAATGTTGTGTTTATTATTGCATTTTTAACTGATTTATTCTTTGTGCTATTAATTTTTGATCTGAGACATATTGTATTTTTTACTTTACAGATAGCTCAATGTCTTCCAGATTAAAACAACTCGAAGCGATTGTTGCAAAGAAAGCAAAAGGTGGCTCCAGTCTTGCTGGAATTAATCTGCCTGTTGCAGAGACACGCACCTCTCCTTCTAGAGTACAATCGAGACATAGTTCAATGCGCTTTTCCTCCCCTGGCCCTCAAACGACCAAAACAATTGCTTCCTCTCCTTCCAAAGGGAAGAGTGAGAAGAAAGACGCCGCAAGAAGCAAGAAAAGGAAAACAAATGATTTTAAAACTTCTCGTCAGGATATTACGTGTTGGGGGTGCAATTGGGGCATTTCGCAAGATCTCTTTGCCAAAGGAAAAGAAATTGGCCATCTTATAGAAGACATGAGCGAAGATGAATGGGAAGGTGAAAAAACTGAACATGGAAAACCAGCCCTTGATGTCCTTGACAAGTATTATGTCATACCGTATTATTCTTGCAAAACTTCGTTCTTACGAAAACATAGTGTAACAAAATATTTGTCACATGTACTGTTTTCTTCCTAAAGTCACGCATTGTGGCTTTGAGAGAAGATCTCTCTGGGAAGAATAACCAAATGAAAGAACTCAAAAAAGCCAAGAAGGTAGCAGAAGATGAGAAAACAAATTGTCCAAGGAGCTAAAATAATTGAAAGTCCGCAATTCTACACTAAAAAGCAGAAAACGGGTTTTTCAAAACAGGTGAAGGATTTGCTGACGACAATTGGCTCCTTAGAGGAAGAGAAGGCTAATTTGAATGCTGATATTGTACCAAGCACTTTTTGAGAATGAAGTTGTTGGTACTTTCAACAGTATCATTGAGCAGGTATGTCTCTTCAATCCAACTGCGAAGCTGGACAATGTGCATTATCTGCACTTTGTAAAAAATGGACGACTGATGAAACTCAACGAGAACCAAGAAGAAGAACCAGTGGAACTAGTGAGCTTGATGGACATAGAGACTCTGCCAACTAATCCGTAGAACATAACTGACGTCCAGACTGATGCAGCTGATGAACCTCGCGAAATGTCAATTCAGACAGTCTAGAGTCTCTTTCTTTTTATTTTTCTTATTTTTTTAATTGTGGTTTGTATCACAAAGACATGCTATGTAAAGACTTTTTGTAAGCACAGTTTGTTCTATGTAGGCCACTAACACTTGTCTTTTTATTGTATTGGTACTTCGAATCCGCTAAAGCTTCAATCTTCTTCAATCCTTGCTTTATACTTTTCCCTTTTAGCGCAATGGAAATTTTAATCAGTTAAGGCTTTATCTTCCTTTTTAGGGCGATGGAAGTTTTAAACAGTTAAAGTTTTACCTTTCTCTTTACTGCTCTGCGCAAAGGAAGTTTTAACCAGTTAAGGATTTACCTTCCTCTTTAGCGTGATGGAAGTTTTAACTAGTTAAGGATTTACCTTCCTTAATTTCTTAATGTACTAGAAGTTTTAACCAGTTATGGCTTTACCTTTCTTTTTATTTGAGCGCCTTATGGGCTAAAATATTCCACGATATGATAAACCTGTAATTCTCTTCGCAAATAATATTAATGGTAATAAATTGCATACATCAAGTACAAAGGAAAACAACTAAAAACTTTTAGCTATAAAATAACTTAAGTTTATCTGCATTCCAAGTATGCAGGATCACAAGTTCTGATAATGTTTCAACGATATATGCTCCATTTTCAGATTTCCCTTTGATGCGATAAGGACCTTCCCAATTGGCTGCCAATTTTCCTTGACGCGCATTCTTGTTGCCAACATCAGCCCTTCTAATGACTAAATCCCTAACGTTGAATCTTCTTTGGATAACTTTTAGATTATATCTTGCTGTAATTCTCTGTTTCAATGCTACCTCCTTAATATAAGCCATTTCGCGCATTTCCCCAACTATATCCAAATTTTGTAATAAGGCCTGAAAATTGCTATCATCTTTTGCATAAAGCTTTCTCCATGATGGTTCCCCTTTTTCAACTGGAATCATTGCCTCACTACCATATACCATTCTGAAAGGTGTTTCACCAGTGGTTGAGTGAGGAGTAGTCCTATAACCCCATAAAACATAATCAATATGTTCTGGCCAGTCCCCCTTTACTACTTCCAATCTTCTCTCAAGTCCTCGTTTAAGAATTCTATTCGCGGCTTCAACTAGTCTGTTAGTTTGAGGATGCTCAACTGATGTGTACTTATACTTAATTTGCATATCCTTAAGAATTTGATTAAACTTTCTATCTACAAATTGTGTTCTATTGTCAGTGATGATGGTATGAGGAACTCCAAATCTACATATTATCTTAATGTAAAAGAATCTTAGAATCTTATTGGCAGAGATAGTTGCTAATGGTTCAGCCTCAATTTGTCTGGTAAAATAATCTATTGCCACCACCAACCATTTTAATCCTCCCACAGCAACCGGGAAAGGTCCAAGCAAATTCTTTCCCCACTGATAGAAAGGCCATGGAGACAATAAAGAAGATAACCCTTCAGGAGGAGCATGATGAATATCAGAGTGTTTCTAACATTTTAAACAATATCGGACGTGCTTTTTTGCATCCTCGTCCATTGTGGGCCATAAATAACTTGCTCGAAGTAATTTGCGCGATAAAGATTCTCCTCCCATATGGTAACTATTTAATCCTTCGTGGACCTCAGATATAACATATTCTGCATGCTCTGGAGTTAAACATTTGAGCATTGGAGAAGAAAATCCCTTCCTAAACAGTTGGCCATTGACAATAGTATAAAATGAAGAATTTCTTACCAGTTTTTTAGCCAGATTTGAGTCGTGTGGAACCTCGCCCTTATTAAGGTAATTCATATTGGAGTCATTCAATTGGTCTTTGTCTCTAGAGTCTGCTCTTCATTGTCAATCATTGGATCTGCGCAACTGGATGGCTTGGCTTTGTGCTTAGTGATTGCCATTACTATGCTTGGATGCGGCACACTTTGCTGTATTACTGATCTATTATTACCAGGACACTTTGTATTAGCAAGCTTTGATAATATATCTGCCCTAGCATTTTTTTTAAGCGAAATATGCTTAAATCTAACATTTTCAAAATCTACAAGAAATAAACGTACCTTTTCCAAGTAGTTAGCCATCAAAACTTCTTTTACTTGGTAAGTTCCTTGGACTTGTGCAGTCACCAGCTGAGAATCACTTTTTACCACCAATTTTGCTGCTCCTAAATCTTTAGCCATTGCTAATCCCACAATCACCGCCTCATATTCTGCCTGATTATTGGAGGCTTTAAAACCAAATTGAATGGAATGCTCCACTGTAACTCCTTGAGGACTTTCCACAATAATGCCAGCCCGGCTCCCTTTAACATTAGAGGATCCATCAACAAAAATTTCTCATTCACCATTTGATTGTGCGTAGTTTGAATAAGTAATTTGTACAAGAAAATCAGCCAACACTTGTGCTTAATTTCCTGGCATGATTCATAAATAATTGCATAAGAGACTGATTAGTTCTTACTTTGACGGAATATCCTTGAAAGTAATGGTGCAACCTGTGAGATGTTATAATTAGCGCAAATGCTACCTTCTCAATCTGTTGATATCGTGACCCCGGACCTTGAAAAGCTTTACTCACAAAGTAAATGGGTTGTTGCTCGTTGGCATCTTCTCTTAACAATACTGAACTGATAGCCTCACTACTGATAGCAAGATAAAGCACTAAGGGTTCATTCGGCTGGGTTTTTTCCAACACTAAAGGATTATCGAAATGTTTCTTTATCTCAACGAGACCTGCTTCACATTCTAAAGTCCATTCAAAAGTAGTTTGCTAGCGCAAAAGTTTGAACATGGGTAGTGACTCCTGCGCTGATGCAGATAAAAACCTGGTTTAAAGCAGTTATTCATCCCGTAAGCTGTTGTAGCTCCTTGACATTTCTTGGACTGGTCATCTCCAAGATTGCCTTACATTTATCAGGATAGCCTCAATCCAGCTGGAACATAAATCCCAAAAATTTTCCAGCTGGAACACCAAATGCACGTTTAGTAGGATTGAGTCGTAATTTGTACTTGCGCAATTTTTGAAACACTTGTTCCAAATCATCTGGATGTTATGGAGTTGCAACAGTCTTGACAATCATGTCATCAATATAAACTTCAAGCATGCAGCCAATTTGTTCTCTATACACCTTGTTCATCATATGCTGGTATGTTGCGCCTGCATTTTTAAGACCGAAAGGCATGATGTTGTAACAATATGTTGTCTTATCAGTAATAAAAGTTGTTGCCTCCTCATCGGGTTTAAACATCAGAATTTGATTGTACCCTGAATATGAATCCATAAATGAAAGGACCTGATACTCTGCTAAATTGTCAACTAACTTGTCAATGGTAGAAAGAGGATAAAAGTCCTTTGGACAATACTTATTGAGATCTGTGTAATCTGTACTCATTCTCCATTCTCCATTGGCCTTCTTAACCAAGACAACATTAGAAAGCCACGTAGAATACATAATTTCTCTGATAACTCCTACCTCTAACAATTTTGTCACTTCAGAATCTACCACTTTTTATTTTTCAGGAGAGATCTTACGCTTCTTTTGAGCAATTGTCTTGGCCTGTGGATCAATTGTAAGATGGTGGCAAACGAAATCTGGGCCTAAACCTGGTATATCAATGGCTATCCAAGCAAACAAATCTTTATTTTTTAGCAAAACTGCAGTAAGTGAAATTTTTTTACACTTTTTAGTATATGCGTAATCTATAATATAAAAGTGTACCTTAATTGTTCTCTCTTTCGGCATAACCCCAAAGGTTACTAGCATTTCAACGATATCTTTGGGCTTCACGCATTCTCCAGAAAATTCAAGCAAATCCGTACAGCTAGGGATTATGTGTTGCTCTGGAATATCCATCGCGCGAAATGCCTCCCAAAAAATGATATCTGCAGAACTACCGATACAATTAGAATTCTTTTTACCTGGAGGTTCGTTATGCAAGCAGAAATCACCAAAGGATCATCGTGACCAGGAACGATACCTCCATAGTCATCATGGTCAAAATTAATTGACTCGCGACCTTTAAGATGTGTGGAATCTTGTGCATGGTTGCTGACAGTCATGAAAGCCTTTAAGTGCCGCTTCCTCTGCGAACTTGTTTCACCTCCTCATGCTATTCCTCCGTCAGTAGTGGCTAAAACTCTAGAAGCATTGTTGGGCAATTGTGGAGGTCCATGGTCCCTTACTTGTTGATCGCGTTGTCTTTCGCGGGGTGACCCTCCTACTTGTCTATTATTGCACCTATATGGTGTGTTCGTACTCCTACGAGACGTAGTACAATTCTAATCTCTCTTTTCCTAAAACCTTCCTCTATTAGGATTTCTATTAGTATCAGGGCGTCTATCGCGCCTCTTTGCGCCTTATAATCCTTGCAGGTAGCTATAAATTCCCTTAGTTTTTCCGCCCTGATTAGTGCCTCTATGGTGTTTTTAAGGTCATAACATTCTTCTATTATATGACCAACATCTTCGTAAAATTCTCAAAATTTAGCTGCATCACGCCTTCTGTAAGAACCGGCACCGTTAATTAAGGAATTTAATTAAATAAATATGAGAATTAGGAAATAATTTCATAATTGACCCTAATAATTAGGAGAAGGCTTAAATAAATATGGTAAGGGATTAATAATGTTGAAAGTCGCTTTTCTGATGAAAAGTGCAGATATCGGTTCTGCTCCACGGTATAAATGTGTACCGATGAAATATCCCGAAAAATTATGAAAAGTTTGTATATGTCACTAGAAAAATATATAGGACTGGTATAACAAGTTTCAAGTCAAAATAATGTGAACTGGTGCCAGAACTGATACTGGCTAAGTCAAAGCGCGTACCGGAAAGGTGCTGCAAAAAGTAAAATAAAAATATGACAAATCTTAGAAAAATGAGTAGGTTCAGAATCTTAAATTTGGGATTAAAATACTAAGCGTAGCTATTAGCGCTAATACAGTGCGATTAAGACTTAAGTGACATATATAAGGCCTTGGCACATCATCCTAGGTCATTGTTGGTGCCTCCTACGTGACCTTTTGCTGAAGCTTGCTGCCTCCATCAGCCACCACCTTCCTCTCATCACTTGTGAGCCAAGAGACCACCTTTCCTCTTGGTTCCTTCATCAAACCTCCTTGTGTGTGAGAGATAAAGCCTTGGGGGTGGATTAGAGACCTTGTGTCTGAACCTTGGGTCTCTGTTTGGAGGGTTCTAAGGTCTGTGGTACTGAGTTATTGTGGAGGAGGCATTTTCCTTGGTTGTGGTAGTTTCAAGTGTTGAACTTTGTGGTGAAAGGGTCAACCTTGCTATATATTTTCATGGCTTTGGGGTAGTCTGACCTTGGGGAGCTACAGGTGAGCTCCAAGAGCACCATTACCTCTATTTTAAGCATTGGGTAAGTTGTTGAACCTTGATCATGATTTTTTAGTTGCTTAAAAGTGGAGTCTTGGCATGTTTAATGAGTTGTTTAAGTAACTAACACGAATATGAACCTAATAGGGGTATAAAAATGCATGCTTGGACGTAGTAATGGGTTAAAAGTTGAACCTTTGAGTGATATCTTTGTGAAAATGCAGAACTACATTCTGTCGCGAAATATCCGGATATGAGGTCTTGTGATATCCGAATATGGATATCCGGATATGATATCCGAATATGGATATCGAGATATGACCCCGACATATATCCAGATATTTTGGATTTTCGAGAACAGTAATTGTACTGTTCATACAGAATGACATTTTGGGTTTGTGGACCCATGATTGGCCAATGTGGACTTCTGTAATAATTAATGTAAGTCAGAATCAAAGTGATTAAGGGCTTATGGCTTTGTGAGAAGGCTAAAGACGTGAAACATAAAAGGAAAGCATTGTCTTTAAGTTAGATGCTTATAGATTATGAGTGTTGATATGATTTTTGGTATAAACAGACTGTGAGAGTGTTGTTTGTGGACCTTGAGCTTGGTTGGACTTGTAGATACAAAGTATGTTTTGATGATAACAAAATGGCAACAACAAAAAGAGAAGAGCTTTAATCAAGAGCAAAAAGCATCAACCATATATGGATATTGAAGATGTATGATGTAGCAACACAAGAAGAGTGATGTCATATCAAAGTGGCAAGATCATTGAATCAAGAGCAACAAAGAATAATTAGAAGAGCAACACCAATTATCAAAACCAACAAAGTGTCAAGCATTGTCATATCCAACAAGTCAAAGCATCAAGTTCAAGTAAAGATCCAAGACACAAGACATAAAGCTAAGTCTAAAATCATATTTGGAATATATCTTTAGGACTTAGAATATATGTAAGGGTATATTATAGATTGCATTGCATGAGCTCAAAGTTTTTCTCAAAGTAAACGTGTTTTTTGAATTGCATAATCATAACCTTTATATACTTGAAAGAAATTTGAAAAACTCATGGAAAAGATCCTTGACATATTTTATAACTTCAAAACATATTTATCAAGTCAAGATCTTTCACAAAAAGTGGTTAGAAGCAAGTTAGAACACATTTGAACTTAAAATTTGTTGCATAATTTTGCTGCTTCCTTCCATACATTTTTTCGTATTCAAGATGATGGATTTGGATCTTGTGTTCTTCATATAAGTTGTAAATCTTTCTTTTATCTTTCCAACGACACCAAGATCACATCAATCTGACAAGTATAACTCAAATTATGCCCAAAATACGAAACAGTGTTCTTGTTGTCAGGTTGGTAATCGATTACCATAATATGGTAATCGATTACCATTTGAGGTAATCGATTACCCATCATTTGGTAATCGATTACCACTGTGACATAATGCATATAACAGCTATAAATGGCTAGTTTTCAATGGAAACACTATATATACATTCCCAATGACTCTAAAACGCATTGGGCATCATTCCTACACATATTAAGCATATTTTGAGAGCTTTTACACTATCATTTGCATATTCTTTCATATCTTTCAAAGATCAAACATATTTGAGCTCATATATTGAAAATTCATATACCCATAGTGCTTCAAGTTGTATATCCACACTTTGAGAGTGTATATTCATTTCCAAATATTTCTATCCTTATATTCTTGAGTTGAAAGGGTTGTGAGACCCATTTTTTGAGAGGTAGCCAAATACCTAAGTAAATTTGGAGTGAATTGTAAGGTTGCCAAGTACCCGTAAACTTGGAGATTGTAAGGTATCCAAGAACCCGAATTCTTGGAAGATTGTAAAGGTTTGTCAAGCACCCGTGAAGCTTGACCATTAGTGAAAGAGTTGATCGAGCAGCTTCAGTCTGGACGTAGGTCACAAGTGGTGGTGACCGAACCAGGATATATTGTGTTTGCAATTCTCTAAACTCTATACTCTTTATTTCTAGCACTTTAATTGTTTCTTTGATATCTTGTAAGTGCTAGAATAAATTCTATAATTGTGATATATTATATATTAAGGATTGTTTGAATGTATTGATTAGCTTTTCATATATCAAAGTTTGCTTGAAATGATTATTTAGAAACTAGAATGGGGCTTTTGTGAAAATCTTGTAATACTCAATTCACCCCCCCTCTTGAGTATGGAAGCCACATTCCTAATAGGACTCTTATTTGGATTGATTGCTTAGAGGTAAGCTTTCGTGTCCTTGGTTTAGCCATTGTTGGTTCCACCATACCCCATGGGGGAATGGTTATATGCATGATGTGTTTTCATGTATTGATTTATTGAAATGCTTTTGAGCTGTTAAGTGCAAATGCCTATGATATGTATGTGATGTTCGCCTAGACGGGATTATGATCCTGTGGGCAGGTACGACATTGGCGTGTACTTTTGTGGGTTGTAGACGTACGTACAACCTACACTTCCTCTGATCAGTAGAATAGTTAACACACATGACATGATGATATGATGCATTGCACTAATTTTGGAACTTATATGATATTACTGCTTTGAACTTATATTGCACATGTAAGTGAGCTTGGGGTGGAGAAATCCTTGAGGACTGTAACACCCCGTATATATCCGGTAATGTTATCATACTATCGTATTAAGCAGCGCTTAATTAAAAATGCGGAATATCTTTTTCTTTTCAATTATGATGTCATTATCATTACCAACTTGCTTATTAATCAATTAATAAAACAACGCCTGTATGTAATTGCAATAAAACAGCTATCTAAATATACCTCATATCATAGATAATAAAAGTGTGGCTCTAGTCACAGAACTACAACAACGTAGACCGGACCATCTATCAGTTTATACAACTCCAATCTAAAATACTAACATAATGTGTCATGGACAATCCCCATACTCACTCAAATAAGGCAACACGCCCAACATCAGTCTCAACAACAACATAAGCATAAATAGCGGAAAACATAAACAGCATCCATATCCAGTCATGGCAGTAAAACAGCATAATAACATCAACTAAGCTCTGGCCTCCTGCCGCCAGAGGCATCAGTCACCAAACTACCGGAACCTGAAATAAGCATTCCCCAAACGTGGGGTGAGATCTCTAAACAAGAAATCTCGGTAAGACAAGGGGTCCTCAAGGATCTTCCACCCCAAGCTCACTTACATGTGCAATATAAGTTCAAAAGCAGTTTATCATCATCAGTTCTAAAATAGTGCAATGCAGCAGATAATCATGTCATGTGTCTCAATACTATTCTACTGGCCAGAGAAATGCAGGATTTATATACGCCAAATACCCACACTAGTGCAAGACGCTACTTGCATCCACCCCGGATCACCGTCTTGTATGGCGCTACATACTCAGGTTTACCGTCAAGATGGAACAACACATGCATATTAAAAGCCATTACACATAAAGCTCAACAACATTTCAAATATTCAAAGCATGTAACACAACATGCATACAACCACACCCCCATGGGACATGGTGGAACCACAACATGGCTAAACCGAGGACACGAAAGCTTACCTTGCAAGCTAACACCCAAGGCCAAGAGTCCACAGCTCAAAGTCCAAACACAGCAAATTCGCAATCTGTTATGGACAAACACTATATCAGTAATAGTGCAACACAAGCATATAACTTAAAGACAACGTCTTTCCTTACGTTTTACGTCTTAAGGCTCCATACCAAGCCATAAGTCCTTAATCACAACGATTCTGACTTAGTTCATTAATTACAGAAGTTCAACTTCATCAATCTAGGGTCCACAAACCCCCAATAGCCTACTGTACACACGGCACAACTACTGTTCTACGAAATCCCAAAATATCCGGATATTCCTCGGGACCATATCCGGATATGCAATATCCGGATATCTCACTGGACATATCCGGATATGCAATATCCGGATATCCAGAATCCCATATCCGGATATCACATATCCGGATATTTCTCGGGAAGATATCTGGATATTTTACGACAGAATGCAGAAAATGCATTTCGTGAAGATATCCTTCTAAGGTTGGGTTTTTACCGATTTTAAACACCTAAACATGCATTTCTAGGTGTGTTTAACCAACCTCAACATTAAGTTATCATCTTTTAACCTTTACATGCATCAAGGTTCCATTTTTACACACTTAAACTCAAGTTCAAGGTTGAAGATCATACCACAAGCTTAAACTCAGCAAGAATGACCCAAGGAGCTCACCAACAACCCTTCCAAGTACTGTTTCTACAGGTACACGAAAATGGACCAACAAGATGAGTCATTTCCTCACCAAGGAAGCTACTTGGAGCTCTAAACCACCAAGAACAAGATGACTCTTCTCCAAACTCTCCAACTCAGAACAAGAACCTCACAAACAGCAGCTCATAAACTCAGAAAGATGACTCTTTTCTGCTCACAAGACTCACACCCTCAAGACCAAGTGTTTAGGAAGAGGTATCATGGAGGTAGAAGGTCACAAGGCTCACACAAGGGAAGAGAGCACCAACACAGAGCAAAACTGATCAGCCACCACAAGAAACCCATGCATAGAGACAGTTTTCTAGGGTTATGTGCCCTTAAAAGGGTATTTATAGCCACTTACCCAATTAACACACAGTATTAACTTTAATTGCTACGCTTAGCATTTTAATCCCAAACTTTGGAATCTGAAACTACACATTTTTCCAAGAATTATCATATTTTTCTTATAATTTTCTGGGCACCTTTTCGGTACGCGCTTTTCAAAGCCAGTACCGGTTTCTAGCACCAGTTCTCATTATTTGGACTTGAAACTCGTTTTACAAGTCCTACATATCATTCTAGTAATTATCATGCACTTATTATAATTTTCCGGGATACTTTTTCGATACATATTTATACCGACTAGCAGAACCGGTATCTGCAATTTTCTTCCGAAAAGCGACTTTCAGCATTATTACTCACTTACTATAATTATTAAAGCCTCATAATAATTATTAGAGTCAATTATGGAATTATTTCCTATTTTCTCATAATTTATTAATTAAATTCCTTAATTAACGGTGCGGGTTCTTACAAGGACCCTTTGCCTTACTAAGATTTCTGTTTAGAGATCTCACCCCATGTTTGGGGCACATATTTCAGGTTCAGGTAACTCGGGGGTTGATACCTCGGGCGGCAGGAGACCAAAGCTGAGTTAGATATATGCTACTTATGATGATTATGCTTGGATTATGTTTGGATGCTGGTTTGCTTTACTATTATTATCTTGTTATCTGATTTGAGACTCTGTTGGGCCTTGTTGCCTTATTTGGTGAGCATGGGGGTTGCCCATGCCACATTGATTGACTATGTCTTATTTAGATTCGACTTGTATTAATGTATCAGGATTATGTCCGGACTACGTGTTGTAGATCCGTGACTTAGATACTCACCTTTATTTATATGTATTGAGGATATTCAGTGTAGCTAGTTGTCTATTTGCAATTTACATACAGGCAATATTTTGAAAGTGATTAACTAATCAACTTGGTAATTGATAATGACGTCATAATTGAAAAGAAAAAGATATTCCGCATTTTTAATTAAGCGTGGCTTAATACGATGACATGTTAATAAACCGGGTATACACGGGGTGTTACACCTTCCATTTTTCTTCTGTTGGAGGTTTTGGGACATTAACGAAACCAGCTTGAAAGACTTCCTTCAAGATGCGCCTTCGGGAAGCATTCAAAGGAGTATAATTTTCAAACTCTCCCATTTTCTCTTTTCCTTGAAGCGTCTTTGAAAATCTCTCTGTAAATCCTTTTCAAAGTTATTAAGATATGATTTTACCCCAAAATCATCACGAGAGCGCTTATATTCCTCAAGATTAATGATTTTTCTGATCGCGCTCTAAGGTCGTCAGTAGTTCGTGGGCTGTGTTTTGCTAGAGACATAGAAAATGGACCATCTAATAATCCTTCTATAATAAGATGTAAAGAAACCTGAGGATCCAGATCTTTTACCAAAAGAGCCTTGTCAAAACCTGTTGAGGTAATTGCGCAAACTCTCATGTGCGCCTTGCATGACTATTTTGAAGGCATGAGTTGATTTGTATTGCACCTTACTAGTAGCAAACTGTATAAGGAATTGACTTGCAAGATCCTCCCAATTATGAATTGAATCCGATGGTAAAAAAGAATACCATATAAAGGTTATCTCCTTCAGCGTTGTTGGAAACAAACGACAAGCAACTGAATCCGAGACATCTTAAGCCATCATATCGGTTTGAAACTGCTCTAAATGTTCCTGAGGGTCTCCTTTCCCGTTATATTTTTCTGTAGTAATCTTAACGTCCCTCGAAATTGGTAAGTTCATGACCTGAGAAGTGAAAGGATGCACAACTCGAGAAACCATTTTAGAATTTCCCTGAGAGTTTTCATGTACCTCTCGCTCCTCGATTTTCTTTTTATCTTTGTTTGAAGGACTTGGATCCCTTTTTGAACATTCAGGTCTTGGTTCACTTTCATCAGATTTTTCTATTTTAACCTCGTTTTCTTTTTCTTTTTCTCTCGTTTTTTCCTTCTCACTTTGTAATTTTTTTAATTGAGACAAATCTCGATTTTAGTGAGCAACTTTCTTATTTTGCTGAGTGATGAGCTCTAACAGTTGTTAGGTGGTGGGCGAATTTTCATTACGTACTGAAATTAGAGCAACAGATGAAGCTGATTTCTCACGTGAAGAAATATGTGCTCCTTTCTTCTTCCCCTTGGAACCGTTTTGAGATTTGCTTCTGGTATCAACCATGTTTTTGATTTGTAAAGGAGTGGGATTTGAGATTTATCGTCCCCACAGACGGTGCCAATGATCTGACTAGCTAGTCCAAGATTATTTAGGCCAAATCACACACGGTTAAAGGTTGAAGACTTTGGGCCTTGAATTGTAACAAGAGGGTTTGAATCTTTAGAGATATATACTTATCTGTTTATGGGCAGTAGTGAAATTCCGACACAATGGAAGTAACTAGGGGGTACCTGCAAAAGACACTCTGATACTCAAGTCAGTATCAATGCTAGGTATATGTTATAGTTTATTGTAATAAGATGATCATATCTAAGTTTGTTCCCTTCATATTTATAGTAAGCTTTGTACAGCCTATTGTAGGTAGCATACCTTCTTGTTGGTTGTTGTCGGTTGCTGTCTTTCTGTCTTAGTTGGTGCCTTTCTAGCTATTCCCTCGATGAACAAGTCTATATATATAATAGCCTGTCTTCTTAGAGTAGTGGCAAGTTGGAGCTGTCTTACTTGTGTTGGCCCTTATGTCCGGTGGAACTCAGCTCATCACTAAGACCTTCCTTAATCTTTAAGTTTATATAAGGAGGCTTCACATGATAATTTGCGCGATGCTTACGGTGTACATTCTACGCAATGGGATCATTGCGCCTTCATGGGCCCTTTTTCTGGGCTTTAAACCTTATGGGCCTATATGTTATCCAGATCAACTTCTTTAGTCAACAACATATATTTTCAATTTCAACATTCTCCGCACTTTTTTCAAGGCAAGTCGAATAAGTTTAAAAAGGGAAACCAGTGCTTAGTCATTGCATGATTGTTTGACTTTGTTCAAATAGCTGATGACAAGTGCTCCTTGGTAAGACCTTAAACTTAAAACAATTTGGCTCCTCGACAAAAGTGTCTTCGTACCTTTTATTTCTTATTACTATGTTTTCTTATTTACATTTCTTTTAAACATCACTTTTACAATTGTTCCCTGAAGACGATAATCTGGAGCTTATATAAAACCTTATATTACTTGATGTGTAGGCTTAGACAACTTGGATAAATTTGCTCTCTTAGTAATTAATTGCTCCTTAGTTGCTACTTAACCTTTTGCTCCTACTTTTCCTTCAGCGCATCTCGGCCCAACAAAATACCCCTCCAAATATACATTTCTAAAACTTTATAATCTCGAATACACACCTGCACACCTTGACTTCAAGCCCTTGTATTCAGCATCTAATGATCTATGCCCACCCCTTATTACGTTCTCCATAGCTAATCACTAAATAGCGGATTAATCCTTCAAATCGAACAAACTTTAAAACAACATTTTAAGTCGAGAAAAAGCTACGAAGCCAATCTGACTTTTTTTTTTTTGGAAACATGACTTTTAAAGTGTTTTAAACTTACTTCTAGAATCATTTAAATTCTCTTTTATTTTTGTTTTGTTCCTCGATCTTTCCTCCTTGTAAATTCTGCACAACACCAATCATCAAGCCTAAAGTTGCATGATCCCATTGGTCTTCACTCCTTTTGGGGCCATTTTCCATGTGGGTGTCTTAGCCCCGGGAAAAGTGCCATTCTTTCTCACCATGTCCTTGTCGGTGTTTGTAATTTTGCTCAGTATAATGAGGAATTGATTGATGGATTATCAGCAACCATCCAGTATAACGCCATTATTGATGCTTGCACTTTTTTTTGTGGCTCCTCCATCGAGCCCTTTTGTGTAGAAAATTCAATCGAAATGCCAAACTTGGTACGGCTGAGTTGTGTGTAGCAAATTCATTCGTAATGCAAAGATTTGGTGGTAGCTAGGGCTGTGTTTTGTGTGGTAGGGGTTTGGTAGATTGTTAGGTTTAATGGAAATGACGATAGAGGTTGATCAAGGAGGGTGGGGTACGTAGGTATTTTTCTTGTGTTTAATTAAGAACACGTGCTATCATGTTAGTGGATAACGTGTCATGTTTAGTGTTTCTCTGGTAATGAACGCAAAAGCTTAAACTGAGAAATGGAGACATAACAATGATTTTTATATTATATTTCTGTAATAAATTTGAAACATTCATAATCCTTAGTTTAAAGCACTTTAAAACTTTACAAAACAGGAAAAAGAAAATGAAATATGGATGGAAATAATTATAGAAATGAAAATAATTAAAATAAGTTATTTTTATCATATATGATTAATGATGTACCTAATTCTCGATATTCCTGTTACTCTAAATATTTTCAACCTACAAAGCGAGTCGTTTAAATTTTAAAAGAGCAATCATCAGCTAATTATTTGATAGTGAACTTAGAAATATGGAATATAATTAGAACGCTACGGTTAATATAGTGGAATATTTTCAAATACTGAACGCACTTCAATTAATCAATGTACTGTAAGTATCGTGACGTTTGAATAAGCCAATGATGTCAATCAAAACAAGAAGATGAAGGTTAAGTAAGTGGTTCAGAGTATCTTGCCCCAAAAAATAAAAGTGGTTCAGAGTAGAGGAATCCACAATTGGTTAGTTTACCATATAGAAAGTGAGAAAATGACCTAATTGTTCCTCATTTTTAACTATTTAAGAAGATAAGGTTGTTAAGAAATACTCTAATAAAGGACGTCCTACTAGCTAGGTCTAGAGGCTACCGCGGAGTGAAGTAAGTTTCCCATATATGCTCTCATTTGCTTAATTAAGAGGAACTGTTATGTGATTTTTGGAGTAAGTGAAATCTATTAAATTTATGGTAGCAACATAACACAAAAACATTATAAATATTTATATTATTAATTAAATTTATATTTAAGCTTGAGTAAAACTTCATGAATATTTATATAAATTAAAATAAAATTTTAATGCCAATATCATTAATTATTTAATTTCTTATTTCATGAAAATTATATGACATTCTAAGACAAATATAATATATGTGGTATTTGTTTAACAATTTAATTTTTTAGGTGAGATGATTGTTTAATATGGTATGAGAGCCTCTAAGTGGTCATAAGTAGAATCGGCAAAACGGGCTCGGCTCGGCAGGCCAACCCGCCAAACGGGGCGGGGCGGGCTGAGTTTTTCAACTCATCTCAAAAGCGGGGCGGGGCGGGGTGGGGCGGGCTCATTTTTTGGCAGGTTGATGGCGGGCATAGGCGAGCCGAGACAGGTCAGTGTAAAATAGGTTCGGGCAGGCGGGGCAGGCTGAGTTTTTTAGCCCACTTTCAAAAGCGAGGCGGGGCGGGCTAGCTCATTTTTTGACGAGTTGATGACGGAGTGGGACGGGACAAGGCAGACCACCCACTTTGCCACCTCTAGTCATAAGTTCTATTACGCTTACATCTTTCATCACATACGAGCTCATTAGACCAAACAACACTACCGATATGTGTTAATAAATTTCATATTTAAATATTTATTATAAGAGAACTTTTATAGTAACCCCATAAATACTCGATTTGTTAGATAAGTTTAATATGATCAATTAAAGTAATTTTTAATTACTTAAATTTTTGATTTGAATTAGTTGTTATGCTTTTATGCCCTCTTCTGGACAATTAAATGACCTACAATGATTGCATGTCCTTAAAAGTAATTTAAATGGAGGTAATTCATCTCCAATCCTTGAATGTGAGGGGATTTTTTATTTTTTATTTTTGGATTATCTCTAAACTACTAAGTGAGTTTGGAACACACGCAAAACCTTATTTAAGGATATTTATGCATTAGCCAAGATGCATTAATTAGATTAATTATATTTAAATATAACTTAATGTAAATGATTTTTAAATTAGTTTTTTACTTCGTGCTACTTTTCATATAATAACCGAATGAAATTTAACTTGTACGCATGTCCTACGATGATCTCTAACTATGATGATCCTAAATCACTTCTATATATGCAAATCCCTTTTTTAATAGAAGAATGTACACATATCCCTAAGTAATTATATGGAGGCAATTCACATTTAATCCTTGAATGTGAGAGGAATTTTTTTGGTGCGATTATCGCTAAGCTACTACCTATTTGGAATATATGCAAAACCTTATTAAGAATTTGTATGTCTGAGCCAAACTCGCATTAATTAGTTTAATTATATTTAAAGGGAAGTGATATTGTAACAACCAATTAGTGTTACTACTAATGTTACTACCAATCAATTTCACCGTTAGATCGATTATGTTGATCAAATGGTTATATTCATTTCCATCTTTGTATAGTTATAATATCTATATTTAATACTTTATATTTATTTTTACTTTTGTATGGTTATGATTTCCCATATTTAATGCGAAAACATTAAATATAGAGAATCATAATCATACAAAGATGAAAATAAATATAATCGTTGGATCAATATAATCGATCTAATGATGAAATTGATTGGTAGTAACACTAGTTGGTTGTTACAATATCTTATCCCATATTTAAATATAATTCATTGTAAAATATATTTTAAATTAGTTTTCCTTCTTTGTACTACTTTGTATATAAAAAATTGATCTCGGTATAAAGTCTCACAAATAAGGAATCTTTCCTAAAATTTAGCGATTAATATTTTTCATATTATAAGAGATAATTTTATCTTCTACACATACATAAAAATGTGTGGATGGTGGAGCCAACCTATTCATTGAGCTAGGGCCAACAAAAATTTAGGTGGGAACTAGCATTAATTTTATCCAAAAATTTAGCCACGATTATTTAATCACATTAAAAAACAAGTAATTTTTAAATTTTAGCTAGGACTAAGGTCCCACCATACCCCTAGGTGGCCTCGCCACTGGACCAAGATGGGACTACGAAAAGAGAAAAAAAAATATAAATCTCATACATTTTTATGTATATATAAGAGATTAAATTATCTCTATAAGTTGTAAGAAACGTTACTCCCGTAATTATACCCGCCCTATAAGAAAAATGAAAAGCAATTAAAAAAAGAAATTTGGGAGAGGATTTGTTGCCACTCGTACATGTACTATATTATATAATAATGACGATTCAAAAAACCCAAAAATAAAACTAGATGAACCAACGCTGACTGTAACGACACGTGTGCAGCTCTTTCTCTCTCTGCTTAGACCTATAAATCAATAGGCGCCTCAGAATTCATTTCAGCAAAAACCCTTCACTTCTCGTTCTAAAATGGGTGTTGAAAATGGAGAGTTCACAGTGAGTGTGACCAAAGAAGAGGTGGTGGCAGCAGTGCTTCCAATCCAAGAACATTGGTTACCACTTTCTAACCTTGACCTTCTTCTACCTCCTGTGGATGTGGGGGTCTTCTTCTGCTACAAGAACCCAATGTTCATGTCCACTACCTTAGGGAACGGTAGTACTGACACCAACAACATGATGAGCTTTGGATCCATGGTGGGGTCTCTGAAGAAGGGCTTAGCTCAGGCTCTGGTGTCCTACTATGCCTTTGCAGGTGAAGTTGTACCCAACACTGTGGGTGAACCTGAGCTTCTTTGTAATAATCGTGGGGTCGATTTTGTTGAAGCTGTAGCAGATGTTGAGCTAAAGTGCCTTAACTTCTACAACCCAGATGACACCTTTGAAGATAAGCTTGTTCCAAAGAAGAAGCATGGCGTGCTTGCTGTCCAGGTACCAGCAAAAAAATAAAAGATTACATAAACACATAAGTTAATCAATGCATAATGCCGTTATATATATATAGGGTTATGTTTATCTCATTTTACGTGAGATAAACATCTCTCCTACACACACAAAAAAGTTGGGTCCCACCACTTTTTTTTCCTCTCTCTTCTTACATGTGGGTCCCACTTATACTTTTATTTCTACAACATAAGAAAAATATATCTCATATATATATATATATATGGAAAACATTTTCTCTTTTAGAGGAGAAAATTTTTCTCCTATTAATTAATGACTCATAACATAAGTGGGTCTTACTTTGAATTTTTTTTTCTTTCCACTATTTTGACTCACTTATGTTATGAGTCATTAGTAGGAGAAAATTTTTCTCCTTTAAAAGGAGAAAATGTTTTCTTATATATATATATATATAAGGGTTTGATTTTCTCACGAGAATTGAATTCTTATGTTTGTGACTCAACTAGTGGTGGACTCCATATTTATTAAAGAATGAAAAAAAAAAAAATTTTGCATACAAATCAAAAGCTCACAACATAAGAATTAAATTCTCATACAACGTGATAAAATATTTTTCTATATATAAAATTTTGTAAGTTACATTCTCAAATTTGGTTGTTGATTCAATTTATATATAATTATGCTGATTTATTAGACAGGTTTGGAAATCCCAACCGAACCCAACCCATCATTTTGTGACAGGACTTAAACATGCCAAACCCGATGGATTGAATCCGTTTTGTCCCCTATATATTGACAAATTTTTCTATTGAATTACATATATTGTTAGGAAGTTTGAAATTTTTAGCTTGAGGTATGCAAAGGGTCAGTCTTCTCTCATTAAATCATTAGAATTTTCATTTTTTTGTTAAGTCTTTTATTAAATAATTTTTGGATTTTACTAGTTTTATGCTGCTGCAAAATAAAACTTTCTTCCGCTAGCCCATTGTGATTCGCATTTCTACCTTTTTTTTTCTTTTAACACATGCTGGCCCCACATTTGTTTTGTCTCTTGGCATGAGAGGAAAATTTTTGTAGCAATATAAGACTAATAAAACCTATAATTTTTATGATGAAATATTTTATGTCATGTATGATATATACCTTAGTTTTAATTTTGTTCCAATTTTATCCCCAAATAATTATGTGAATACTATTTTTTATCATATTGTCACACGTTCAAGTTCGTTATTAGTGATAACAAATTTAGTATGTTAATGAAAACGTAGCCTAATCAAATTTATTATATAACTGATAATGAACTTAAATATGTGATAGTCAGGTAAAAAAATAATATTTACATGTTATTTTGACAATTTTTTTAAAAAAACTTGGCATATAGTTCACTCTTTGTAATTTTGTATCCTTATCAGTTATAGCAACAAAACAGGACTTACTGTGATAACTTTTCAAAGTAGGCGGAGTGTCTGTTTGGATCCTCTTATTTTTAAGCTAGAAGCTACTTATAAGCATAAGTTAGGCCAAATAGGTTTTGGAAAAAGCTCTTATAACGAAAAGCTCTTTTTTTTAATGAAGAAAAAAGCTGAAAATTAAAAGTTCCTAGGAGGAGCTTTTTTTTAAGCTCTTATCTGTTTTTCTTGAATTGTGTGCTTTTTTTTAAAATGAAGAGTGATAAAGATAGAGAGAGAAATAATTTTCTTGAAATATGTGCTTTTAACTAATTTTTAAGCTAAATTTTTTATGTAATTTTCAAACAACTTTTAACTTCTTTTTTTAAGTTTTTTTTTTTAGCTTTAGCTTATAAGTAGCTTCTAGATTAAAAATAAGAGGATCCAAACAGGCTAGGAGTCACTTTCAGATACATCAATCCCTTTATTTTAATAATGTTTTTTTTAGTAGATCTAGTTCAACAATATTGTGTAAGCGGCAATAATATGGAAAACAAAAAATCTTTATTAACGGCAAGAAGTGACATATTATGGTTTCCTAAGATGAACAATTAATGTTATCAAAGCAGAATTATAAAATGAAGTAACATAAAAACCACTTCAAAAAATTATCAAAAGGAAAAAATAAAAAAATAAAAAAATAAAAATGCTTCGAGAAATACTTAATTTAGAGAGTAAATGCTCTTCTTGATTCTTAAGAAAAAATACGATCCTCATTTTAATCTCTTAAAAAAAATAGTCGCATGATTCTTAAAAAATTTAAAATAAATCTATTGTAGTTCTTTTGAGGGGCTAATATGAGTCTTTTTTGAATTTATAAAAGATCACGATTTCAACTAAATTAATTCATTTTGAATTTTATAAGAATCTCAAAATTAATTTTTTTATAAGAGACTAAAATAGAGAACATATTTTTTGTTAGGAATTTAAAGTGATATTTATTCTAATTTAGAATTGAGTAAATAGGTAGTAGAACGTAACTAGTGCTTGATGATGCAAGATCCCTTTGTAAACTCCGCATGCATACTATTTAAAGAAAGTAGTTGATGGCGGTTGTCCCATCGATCCCAGCAGACAACAGAAACAAAACTATGTGCATTAAATATTTGTGTAACAGCATACATAGTCATATCCATGATCCATCCACAACTATAAAGTATAAGATTAAAATTATTTCCTACCATATAAGAAATAATAATTTCAAAAAATTATAAAGTATTATTATTGTGCCTGCAATTTTTTTAATTCAATTTATAATTTGAAAAGGATAGTACTCTCTCTTTCAATTTATTACATATGACATGGGCCATAAATTTTCAATATTTATATAGGACTCAGCACCCAGTGCTACACTCAATAATTTTTAAAAAAAATATTTACTTAATTAAATTTACATTATTCACTTCTTTTATTTTTTTTAATGTCAAATGAATCTACTTCTTTCCAGTTTTAATAAAAGAGTATATACTAATGAAAATTTAATTAAGGCGACAACATTACATGAACTACTAGTTGAAATTAGTGTGATTGAATTAGAATCTACCCTTATGCAGGCAACTTCACTCAAGTGTGGAGGGATAGTAGTGGCATGCACATTTGATCATCGTATAGCAGATGCCTATTCAGCAAACATGTTCCTCGTATCATGGGCCCATATGGCCCAGCCCACCAAGCCCATAACCATCTCCACCACGGCCACGACCACCTTCCACCACCCATGTTTCCGTCGCTCCCTCCTCAGCCCTCGCCGCCCAGCTTCCATCCACCCTTCCCTCCACCACATGTATGTACCCATCTCCAAGCTCACTCCTCCTCCGGCCACCACCACCGCCACCCCTCTCATCAGCCGCATTTACTACGTCACTGCGGAGCAACTTCGTCGCATGCAGTCACTAGCCGATGAAACCAGCAACGATAGCGCTAAATACACAAAGCTCGAGTCTTTCTCCGCGTTCTTGTGGAAGATGGTTGCTCGTGCAGCTTCAAGAGACATCAATGGCAAAAGGGTCATTGCTAAAATGGGCATCGTGGTTGATGGAAGGAAGAGGCTTGGTAATAGTGGTGGTGGCGATACAGGGAGAGAAGCAATGATGGATTGTTATTTTGGGAATGTTCTTTCCATACCCTTTGGTGGGAAACCGGTGGAGGAGCTGGTGGAGAAGCCGTTGGGGTGGGTGGCGGATGAGGTTCACGAGTTCTTAGCGGTGGCGGCCACGGAGGAGCACTTCTTGGGGCTCATTGATTGGGTGGAAACGCACCGGCCGGTCCCCGGGTTGGCAAGGATTTATTGCGGTGGCGCCGACGAGGGACCAGCTTTTGTGGTGTCTTCCGGGCAAAGGTTCCCGGAGGAGAAGGTGAACTTTGGGTGGGGGAAGGTTGTGTTTGCATCATACCATTTTCCTTGGGGCGGTGAAGCTGGTTATGTGATGCCAATGCCAAGCCCTTTGGGGAATGGTGATTGGGTTGTGTACATGCACCTTGAGAAGGGACAATTGGAGATCATTGAATCTGAGGCTGCTCATGTCTTTAGGCCGTTAACTTGGGATTATCTTAATCAATGATCATTGATATGATGTTGAATTGTATGTGTCTGGTTGAAGGTTTGGGAAGTATACAAAAGGTTATGTATGTACGTGTGTGGTTGATGGTTTGGCTCTCACCACTTTTTTTTATAAAAAAAAATAGGAAAGAAAGAAAGCTAAAATTTCGATCACTCTGTATAGAAACTATTCATCATTCTGCGGCTGAAGAATAGTATTTCCTTTGTTTTAAATGTATGTTTAGCAGTCATTGTAACAAAAGTGTGTTAAGTAGGGGAAATATTTTCAAGACTACCGTCTCACCGAGTTTTCAATACATTCTTTCAATCAAAATTAAAAAAATTAAGAATCAATGCTGCTGCGGTGATATTTCAGAGATAAAAACGCTGTTTCAACACATGTGTTTAATTGTGAATGGAGGGGGGACATGCTACATAGTATTGAAATTATTCTCGGGGGTTATGTTTGTAAAGCATGTAACTTTATAAATTTGAAACGGGTATGTTTAACATTTTAAAAGTACCTAGAATTTATGTGGACCCATACGAGGATAAGAAAGAGAAAGAGAAAATATAAATCTTATATACTTTTATAGACGTAAAAGATAATTATATCTGTTATAACATAAAAAATAATAAACCATTGGATTAATTATCACGATATTATAAAATATGAATGACGTTACCGTTGGCAGTAACGGTATAATTATGAATCACGTTACAGTTGACAATAACAATATAATTATATATGACCTTACAGTTGACAATAATGATGCAATTATCTCTCGTTATCATTTCGTAACCAACACAGTAATTAAGCATTACTCCCTCATGAATTTTGAATGGAACGAGAATCAATATCTACCTGGCTCTTCTATTTTCTCTCTAACTTACTCTTGTAATATGTCATTCCCTTTAATTCTTTACTTTATAACACACGGGTCTTTATTAATTTTAGAAATTGAAGTGGATGTGTGCCATCGTTCCCTTGGTTGCTGGAAACGTAGAAGTTAATCAATTGAGACAGTGTTGACTCGCAAGTTGAAAGTAATCATCTAAACAACGACTTATATATATATATATATATATATATATATATATATATATATATATATATATATATATATATATATAAAAGTGTTTGTCATTTTGAATGAAACAACTTGTGTCATTTCACTCTCACAAAGAGGTGGGACCCACACCTTTATTTATTTTTTTTGGTTCACTCTCTTTTCCTTTTTATTTATCTCTTCCTCTCACTTAAAAAATGACACAATTTTATATTCTTTAAAATGATACACAATTTTTCAAAGCATTCATTTAAGTCCCCCCCCCCCCCACAAAAAAGTAAAAATAAAAAATACTCCAATTCTTTGCAAGAATTATTTAGGCCAATTATACATTTTTATTTTTATTTGTTTAATTTTGGTCAAATTCTCATTAGCAAAATCTAAGGAAATTAATTTTGTGATTAAGATGTGTTCTCTCTATTTTAACCATTCAAATATATAATTTTGATTAGCAATTATAAAAGTTAATTGATTCGATTAAGGATACGAAGTTCATGCAAAGGAACTTGGACTTAAAAACAATGCATACTGTAAGAACCTGCATCATTAATTAATGAATTTAATTAATAAATTATGAGAAAATAGGAAATGATTCCATAATTGACCCTAATAATTATTATGAGGCTTTAAGAATTATAGTAAGTGGGTAATATTGCTGAAAGTCGCTTTTCGGAAGAAAAGTGCAGATACTGGTTCTGCTAGTCGGTATAAATGAGTACCGAAAAAGTATCCCGGAAAATTAAAGTGCATGTTAATTACTAGAATAATATGTAGGACTTGTAAAAACGAGTTTCAAGTCCAGATAATGAGAACTAGTGCTAGAAACCGGTACTGGCTTGGAAAAGCACGTACCGGAAAGGTGCTCAGAAAATTATAAGAAAAATATGATAAATCTTAGAAAATTATGTAGTTTCATAATCCAAAGTTTGGGATTAAAATGCTAAGCGTAGCAATTAAAGTTAATACTATGTGTTTAAGTGACTTGTGGCTATAAATACCCATTTCTAAGGGCACAATGCCCTAGAAAACAGATTTTGAACGTGAGAGTTGAGGGTGGCTGATCAACTTGGCTGACTTGTGGGGTTTCTTCTCCATTTTGGGTCCAAGGCACTTCCTTTCTGGTTTTTCCTTCATTCTTCCTTTGTAAACACTTGAGAGTGAGCTTGGTGAGGGAGAAGGGTGCTTTTCTCTGAGTGCTCAGCCACTGTTGGTGAGAGTTTTGGGGCTGACTTGGTTGGCTTGGTTGTGGAAGCTTGAGTTGGGCATTTTGTTGCTTAAAGAAGCAACCTTTGGGTAGAAAGGTCAAGTCTTGGTGTAGCATTTTCGTACACAATATTCCCAGTAGCTGATGAAGCTGTTTTGGGAGCTTCATGAGCAGTTGACCCTCTGTTTTGGCCTTTGGTATGTATACCAACCTTTGATCATGAGTTTAATGCTTAAAAATGAAAGCTTGATGCATGTTAAGGCTTAAAGATGATAACTTGTTGTTGGATAATGTTGAACACACATAGAAATGCATGTTTAGGTGCTTTAAATCGTTAAAAACCCAACCTTGGATGGATATCTTCACGAAAATGCAGAACTGCATTCTGTCGTGAAATATCCGGATATCTGCCCGATGAATATCCGGATATGTGATATCCGGATATGGGGTTTTGGATATCCGGATATTTGGTATCCGGATATGGGATTCTGGATATCCGGATATTGAATATCCGGATATGGTCCCGAGAAATATCCGGATATTCTGGGATTTCGAAGAACAGTAGCTGTGTTGTGAGGACAGTAGGCTATTGGGGGTTTGTGGACCCTAGATTGATGAAGTTGAACTTTTGTTTTAATTAAACTAAGTCAGAATCAAGTGATTAAGGGCTTATAGCTTGGTGAGAAGCCTTAAGACATAAAGCGTAATGAAAAGACGTTGTCTTTAATTTGTATACATATGGTACATGTTATTGATTTATATTTGGTCCATATCAGATTGTGATCTGCTGTGATTGGACTTTGAGCTTGTGGCATTGGATAGCTAGCTTAGAGGTAAGCTTTCGTGTCCTCGGTTTAGCCATGTTGTGGTTCCACCATGTCCCATGGGGGTATGGTTTATGCATGCTGTGTACATGCTTTTGGATATTTGATATGTTGATTGAACTTTACATGTAATGGCTTTTAATATGCATGTGTTGTTTCATCTTGACGGGAAGCCTGAGTATGTAGCGCTATACAAGACGGTGTACCGGGGTGAATGCAAGTGGTACTTGCATGGTGTGTAGGTGATAAACGTATACCTGCACTGTCTCTGGCCAGTAGATTAGTATTGACACACATGACATGATTATCTGCTGCATTGCATTGTTTTAGAAATGATAAATGATAAACTGCTTTTGAACTTATATTGCACATGTAAGTGAGCTTGGGGTGGAAGATCCTTGAGGACGCACTGTCTTACTGAGATTTCTAGTTTAGAGATCTTACCCCACGTTTGGGGAATGCTTATTTCAGGATCAGGTAGTATGGGTACTGATGCCTCAGGCGGCAGGAGGCCGAAGCTTAGCTGATTATGTTTTACTGCTTTATGTTAGCATGACTGGATTTGGATGCTGTTTATGTTTTCCGCTATTTATGATATGTTGTTGTTGAGACTGATGTTGGGCTTTTGCCTTATTTGAGTGAGCATGAGGATTGTCCATGACACTTTATGTTAGTACTTTTTAGATTGGAGTTGTATAAACTGTCAGATGGTCCGGTCTACGTTGTTGTAGTTCCGTGACTAGAGCCACGCTTATATTATCTATGTTATGAGGTATTTCAGTTAGCTGTTTTATTGCAATTACATACAGGCGATGTTTTATTAATTGATTATTAAGCAAGTTGGTAATGTTAATGGCATCATAATTGAAAAGAAAAAGTAATTCCGCATTTTTAATTAAGCGCAACTTAATACGATATTATGATAACATTGCCGGATATATACGGGGTGTTACATTTATGGTATCAAAGCAATGGTTCGAGGGAAAAGCCTGTATGTATTGCAATTGGTAGGTTGTTTGGTTGTTTCTGTCTTTGTGTTTAGTCCGTCGAATCTTATTATGATGCTGTATATGTGATCACATTGCGTGGGCCTGATCAACTCATAATTTGTGTAACTTGTGCAGAGTCATGGTAAGGTCTGGGAGAACACGAGAGACTTCTGAGGATCAACCCGATCCTATCCTGACTGCATTGGCTGAGATGCATGCAGCTAGGTGAGCCGATCAGGAGGCCACTAGATTGGCCAACGCGGCAATGATGGATGTTGTTCGCGAGGCGAACCGGATAGCCGCAGCTGAGGTTCGTGAAGCGAACCGGAGGACCACTGAGGAAGTCCTCGAGGCGAACAGGATGGCGAACATGACGATCATGAGAGTCATGTTGGAGGAGATGAGAGCTGGTCCTGTTGTTGGCCAGGCTCCACCACCACCACCGCCGCCACCTAGTGTTCAGGAGGAGAGTCATAGTCACATCGGCAGTGCTACTCATGCCGCTGAGACGGGGGAGCCCCTTGTGGGGATTGCTGAGGATCGTGATGTGATCGATCGCCGGCTGAATGCTTTCAGGAAGCATAAGCCACCTGTGTTTGAGGGGTCTTTGGATCCTATTGCTGCTGCGAGATGGCTAGAGTCGTTGGACAAGATTTTTCGGGTCATGCAGTGTACAGACCCACAGAAGCTGATGTTCTCGACCTACATGCTGGAGGGCGATGCCCATGAGTGGTGGACGCACACCTCTCGTGCTTTTGAGAGGCAGGGTCGTGTCATGACGCGGCCATTCTTTGAGGAGTGCTTTCTGGGCCGATACTTTCCCTATGATGCGCAGGAGAGGAAGCAGGGAGAGTTTGATCGTTTGGTACCGGGCTCGATGTCTGTTGATGAGTACTTGACTAAGTTTAATAAGCTAGTGAAGTTTGCACACTTCCGGATGGTTCCTCCTACTCCATTGTTTCTGGCAGCTAAGTTTCGCAAGGGACTTAGTGAGGTGATTGCTGAGCATCTTGCTGGTGCTGCTTCGAGGGACTTTGGTACACTGGTTCAGCAGTGTAAGGACATCGAGGATGTTTGCGTGGCAAGCAAGGCCAAGAGGGCCAAGGTTGAAGAGAGCAAGGGAACAGGTGGTTCCACTCCTGCTCTTACTTTTTGGAAGGACATGAGGTTTGCTGATAAAGGCAAGGGAAAGCAGTTAGCGACTAGGCAGGCGCCTGGTCAGTTCAAGAGAGCTGTTTCGCATCAAGGGAGTTCTGCTAGGCCTCCTACCACTCCGAGATGTTCGGGATGTGGGAAGGAGCATGTGGGACGCTGTGCTACGGGGCAGTTGCTGTGCTTCAAGTGTGGCAAGGAGGGCCACTTCTCTAGAGATTTTCCGTCGTCGACGGCGAGAGCTGCAGCTGTTCAGGCAGTTTCTTTGCAGATGGTTCTGATGGCATCTTCTTCGGCACCTGCAGTGCCACGTTCTGTTGGGAGAGTTTATACACTGGATAGGCAGCAGTCGGACCGCGCTCCGAACCTTGTCAGAGGTACTGTGTCTATTGGTGATTCTTTTGTCGATGCTAT